>NC_087157.1:9255000-9297500 GCF_035594125.1 Scylla paramamosain | reverse complement strand
ACAATGCACTCGTTAGTTTGCCTGCGGTCATCACAATAGGGAGACCTCGATCACACATCACGCCAGACTGAGTGTGCAAAAGCCAGTGTTCTTGCGACCTAGATATAAACGTCATAATCTCTCTCTCTCTCTCTCTCTCTCTCTCTCTCTCTCTCTCTCTCTCTCTCTCTCTCTCTCTCTCTTATTCTATTGTCGGCTCACACGTCGGTCGCATTTTCTTAACTACGTATCTCTCACTTCTTATAACTCTTTCATCATTTACTCTTTCTTTTCCTTTGACTACCCAGATGTTAAGTAACGTGTACAGACGCATTTGATATTATGATCACGTGGCTTTTAACTGTAACTGTAAATGTAACGTAACTTTCATTTTTTTTTATTTTAAGTTTTTATCTCATAACCTGTAACTTTCAAGCATTTTTTGGGGGTGTTGCTTTTTCAGGCACCTTTAAGTCTGTCTCTTTCTCTGGTTCAACTGGTTCTCTATCTATTAGCCTTCGAAGACAAGGTATAGCGGCATGAATAGATGGTAACATGAGCGAACTCGGGAAGGCGACAAGGCAAAGATTCAATGTTAAAAGAATAGATAAGTAGACACACACACACACACACACAATTATTAAGCTCAGACGCAAACCGGAGAATCAAGTCATCCCTCGATAGAATTCAAAGCAGGAATAAGAAGAGCGTTGACAGACTGCGGCGCACCCATGTCCCTCCCAATGACTCTCCGCCAACCTCCTGCTTCCGACCCTAATCGCCATGCCCCGCAGATCACACGTGCATGTTTCAACCTTCTCGTGGAGAGTAAAGGAGGAGAGTGAAGAGAAAGAAGGTGGTGGCAAGGTTCTTAGTTGAGATACGGATACTTTAGTCGAGGCTGATGTGTGGAAGACTAATGACGGAGAATAAAGACATCAGGAGACAGCGAAAGGCCAGATCCTGATAGGCCAGATAAGACTAACACATACGTAGATAGACAAATGAACAGATAGATGGGTGATCACACATTTGATTCGTCGAAAATATGATCACATGAAAAATTAAACAGTAGAAATTTAGGACATAATTCCATCAGTTAAAAACAAAAACAAAGAAGATACCAACAACAACAACAATAATAAGGATAAATAAATGTATAAAAAAAAGTAAAAATAAAGTACCTTCCACTGCACGGATTACTGAACCAGAGTACAACTTGGTCTTCCTTCACCAGTGGATAGACGCGGCCAAAGGGTGTCCTTAAACATCCCAACTCTCATGTGCTCGTACCGCTCTTTGTCTCTCCCGCACTCCCCGATGCAGGCAGCTCTTGTCACCGCTATGAAGGTGCCACTCACCTGGTTAGCATGCGTGTGTGTGTGTGTGTGTGTGTGTGTGTGTGTGTGTGTGTGTGTGTGTGTGTGTGTGAATGTGTGTGTAGGTATGTAGGTAGTGTGTAATAGTTAATATGCACTGCTGAATATTCTTAGTTTAAACGTACTTTTATGTGTGTATGGATAGAGTATAAATGTGCACATCAGACCTTTCATACGAAGACTTCACGCATGTTATGGACGCGTCTACAAAACCTAAATGGACGGCGTACAGCACCACGATGCTCCACACAGGGCGGCGGCAGCGATGGCGGTGGCGGTGGCGGCGGGGGCAGCTACACACGCATCATGATTATGTTTACACGCGGGAGCCGGGGCGGAGCATGGATAAAGTGCCAAATATACAATAATTTATGTACACTTTTACAACCTAGTGTCTAAAGGGCAGGGTGCTTAGTGCTAGCAGTGGCAGGGAAGAGACAGCCAGGCGGGCGTCAATTAAGCTGTAAGGGCAGCAATACATCAGAAGGTCGGCGGGGGGTTAGGCCGGCAATTGTCCTCCGTCTCAGTGGGGAGTTGTTTACCGGGGCAGGACGTGAGCGGCAGGAATGCGGTACACAATATGCTAATCAAGGGGACGTGTTCTATTTTTTTCTATTTTTTCTCTCTCTCTCTCTCTCTCTCTCTCTCTCTCTCTCTCTCTCTCTCTCTCTCTCTCTCTCTGAGGGTCTGTTGTTGATGGTCTGAGACAACCTTGGGGTATTGATGTGACCGAACTAACTAACCTACCGCTATAAAGAAACCTTAGTATTCTTTTCTTTTTCTTTCCCTCCTCCAGCGCTGCGATATCGTAAACTCGGTGAAGGCGTAGTAAAAATGGCGTTAAGTCAGCATCATTAGGACCAACTCACCGGCGAGTTCATATAAGGCCGAGAATAAAAAATGAATAGCAAAGGGTTCCAGTCGGATTAAGTTGAGTCTTCTTTATCATCTTATTGAGCACACGTGTAATAAAGACAAGTATGGGGAGGTAGTCATACCGAGTCTTAGTATTTTGCTTTATTTATTTATTTTTTCCCGTGTATCAAGGGTAAGGCGCCGTTTTCACACTCCCTGCCAACATTTTACTAAGCACACCTGCAAAATAGACAGGTACGGGGAGATACTGATAGCGACAGTCTTCATATTTCACTTTTTTTTTTCCGAAATATCAATAGTATGTCGCCATGCACGAATCCTCCCCGGTTATTCACGTCCACTACATGACCCGTTACTCCCATTCTCCCTCCCATTCTCCCTTAGACTCCTACATTAACAAATGCTACACTGGAAATATCAGAAACGGAGTAGACAATTGATAAAAAGACAGTGATTGCAGATAAAGTATGTGTAAAACAACACCTTTGTCAGTGTTAGGAATTGTACAAAAAGAGAGATTTAGAAGGATTTTGATTATATTCATAAAGAAGCTACAGTGTTACGGACGGAAGAGCACTGAGGACCGGGAGAGCGTGGAAGTATGTAGACAAGACACGTGTACAATAATTCCTTTGTGCTAGGGAATGTGTGCAAAGAGGAATTTTGATTACATAAAGAACCCACAGTGCTACAGGGCGGAAGAGCACGGAGGAGCGTGGAGGAACGGAGGGCAGGAGGGCGTGGGAAAATATCCGGGAGGAGTGAACGCTAACAAAGGACAAGGACCACAAGGACAAGGACAAAAGGTTTACGGCCAAATTTACAGTGATTCTGAAAACTGACAGATAGAAAATGTATACCAATCAATCAATCAATCAATCAATATATATATATATATATATATATATATATATATATATATATATATATATATATATATATATATATATATATATATATATATATATATATATATATTTATATATGACTGAAATATTAGGCATACAGTGAGGAGTGTTAAGAAGACAAAGTTACTCCTGAAAATGGACTGAAAAATGCATTAAAAAAGTAATAATAATGATAAAAAATGAAAAAAAAATATTCGGCATACAATGAAAAATATTAAGGAGCCATAATTACAATAGCTGAAAACGACAAAAAGAAAAAAATATGCATACCAACCAGAATATATATATATATATATATATATATATATATATATAAAGATTATTCGGGATAGTGACAAAAAATATTAAGAAACCATTGAAGCTTACAAGAAAAAAAAAAAAAAAAACTGTGATCCAAAAGACAAGGGTGGGAAAGTATACCAATAGCTTAACCATGAGGAGAAACACTCGTGTGTATGACAGGAAGAAGCAACACGTACTGGACGCCTCCTTAGTGCTTAGTTAGCCACGGCGGTAGGGAATTGCATGTCTGGTTACACTTGCGGATAAATTAATGTACGGACTGTGTTTTCGGTACCATATTTTTATTTCTTTATTTTTTTTGCCTTTACATGTTAAGAGGCGTAGGTTAATGGATAAAAAATGAAAAGAAATTGAAGAGAAATGGTCATAGTGAAAGAGAACGGAAAAAAATATAAAACTGAGGAAAAACTGGAAGAAAAAGGTAAAAGTGAGAAAAGGGAAAGCTAAACGATACACATGAGAGAAGAAAGGAAAAGAATAAGTAAAAATGACGATATGGAAAAGAAAGTATAAAAAAAGAGGAAAACGGAAAGGAAAGGAGAAAAATGGAAAAAAAATAAAAGATAAAAATGGGAAAAGATGGAAAAGATAAGACAAAATGAGAAAAGGGAAAATAATAGGTAAAAATGAGTCTAAAAGGAAAATAAATATAGAAATGAAAATAGAAAAAGAGAATAGGTAAATACAAGAAAATGGAAAGTAAAGGTAAAAAAAAAAACGAAAATGAAAGGTGAAACTTGAGAAAAAGGAAAGAAAAAGGGTAAAAAAAAAAAAGAAAATAAAATTTAAATATAATAAAAAAAAGTTAAAATAAAATCCCCTTCAATATTTCGCTCCCCACAAGATTAAGTATAAGAGAATCCAAAGACTTCCCCTGCTTAGTTAGTCATCGCGTCCCAGTGTGAATCACAGAGGCTTCATCAATGGGGGTGGTGGGTTTCGTCGCGGCGCCTTGAATAACTGAAATCTTTGTCAACTCCTAAACATTGTAAGGAGCTTACGAGAGACGTGTGTACATTATAACGAATCTCAGATCTTTTTTTTTTTTTAGTTTGTTTGCTTATTTAATGTATCTTTATGTATTACCTTTCGTTTAGATATATTTCGGGTGTTTTTCTCGAGGTGAGAATGAAAATTATTATAATTATAATAATAATAATAATAATAATAATAATAATAATAATAATAATAATAATTATTATTATTATTATTATTATTATTATTATCATCATCATTATTGTCTGCATGGGGAAAAGATAACTCGGGAAAATATAACTTAATTCAATGAAATATCATAAAAAGAAAGAAATGAAAGAGAAAAACTATACAAACGAGTAAGAAAGGAAGTCGACACGCGAAGCAATATCTAACTGTACTTAACATAATGAAAACTGAAATATATATATATATATATATATATATATATATATATATATATATATATATATATATATATATATATATATATATATATATATATATATATATATATATATATATATATACACACTTCTGCCTTAGTTCGAGTTTCCTGCCAACCTTCTCATATTGCAGTGAATAACGATATGAGTTGAAGATTTTAGCAAATAAAAGTGGAATAAAAAACTTTTTAATGATTTCGGATATCCTTCTTAAATAATTCCCAAAATCTTTTGCGAGCACTTTATTTTATTTATTTCTTGTTCCTTTTGCCCAGAATTCCTATTACATAGAAATAATAAGAAAACAAGAAAAGCGAGTACATACTTTAAAAGGGAAGGAGTAACATGAAGAGGGAAGCTTGGCGGGCAAAAAGGCGCGTAATGAGGGAGGGAGGGGAAGTGCGTATCTTTGTAATTATTTCCTTCTGGCGAGGAAATTACCGCACTCCATGTTTAGGATAAATGCTCGCCGCTTAATGTGTTAGCTAATTAAGACTGTTCACTAGATATAACGTACCGTGCTATTACCCGTGTCCTCGTGTGTGTGTGTGTGTGTGTGTGTGTGTGTGTGTGTGTGTGTGTGTGTGTGTGTGTGTGTGTGTGATACAAAGACGGTTTCTATTGATGTTTGGTGATATTATTATTTCCGTGGGAGTAAGTCATTGGGTGTGGGAAGGAAGCGGCAATCGTGGGAGAGTTGCTAGCGGTGCGGTAATAAAGAAAAATGTTTGCAAATATCATCGATAATATATATATATATATATATATATATATATATATATATATATATATATATATATATATATATATATATATATATATATATATACATACACACAGGTGAAGTAAGTAAGAAAATACATAAAACACCGCAAAACTATTTAAGAATAACAAATATAGGTAAAGATATCGAGTTAGAAACTAAACAACTTTTTAAAACTAAATATAATAACTAAAATTTCTATACGATTAAAACAAAGATCCTGCTGGCAGATTTTGGGCATTGATTAAATTCACGTTGTTTTGCGATAAACGCGTAAAAAGTAAGGTTTGTTTAACTGACACTGGAGAAGGATGGAACGCAGTCAACACTTCCTCTCCACGTCACCACTGCTACTTCTGGGCACTCCTGGTGACGCCTTCCTTCACTGTTTGCCCAAGAATAACCTGTGTACTCACGGTGATTAGTTAATGAACATCCTGCTTGGATTTCATGTGTGGGGGAGTGCTATACACACGCTGAGACCTTTCACTACGCCCTACAACAAACTATAGACACAGTTCACCTGCTTCGCTGTACACACACACACACACACACGTATAAGCACACACATACGCTCAGTGTTGCAACAATTTATTGAAATGTAAATCAGGGCAAGTATTTTTTTGCAGTTTACGTGTGAAGGGAACAACAATACCAAACCAACCTGTATCGAAAGAAAGCTGCTACACTTGAAGGGAAAATGCGGTACTTGGTAGACAACCACCAGAAAATGAACTAAAACAAAGGAATGTAAAATTGGAGTGTAGCATACGGCAAAATATCACGGAAAATGAAACGTGCGGCGGCTGTAGCCAGAAATGACCCAAAGGGAAAGGAAACCAATAAAATATCAAAACCAGGAGAGCAAGATGTTACGGAGCATGAAGCAATCAACACGAGAAGGAAAAGATTACTCGAGAAAATATAAGAGTCATAGAATGAAAACACGGGGCGTTCAAATTAAGAGAAACAAGTAAGTTTTAAAGTGTTTGTGGGTGGAAGCGTGACGGGCGGGAAACCTAAGGGGCGGAGGAGGGAGGAGCTTCTGGCCTTGTGAGTGGCCGGGACGTGAGCCGCCGCGGGATCCGTGCTGGAGGCGGCACACGGCAAACCGCGGCGCTACTGGGGCACATCCGGCTGAAGGCTTCCCTGGGCTACAAAGTCGTATTAATGAACAATGCTGACCTGCCTTATCCTTCTTGGAGTTCAGAAGCGACGAACAACGTGAATGTGACAGAGGAAGACACGACCGTGTGTCAGTTGTGACACGAGTTCATATTACAAGAATATAATCGACATCGACGTCTTAGATTACAGTGTTTTGCAGACGTTGATAAAATGTCAGTAGCTACGAATATTCATCCAGTACCACAAGAAGAAGTTACGTCACCACAGTATGATGCCTTTACTCCTGCGAGGTTAACCCAGCGGCACAATTATGGACTTATCATAGACTGGGTAAATATGCAAGACGAAAACAAGCTAATTTGGTGAAGATTGGAGTAATATGATATAGAAATGTTATGCTACGGAGGAACTCTCTTATTCGAATGATGATAATGATGTGGATTGCAGCAAAGGGATGATGACAATGATGCGGAGTGCACCGAGCGAAGAGTGTGCGCACTTTGGCCTATAAGACAATCGCCATTATGTTACGGTGCGGCAAAGCCACATTGTTATCGCCGCCAGAAGAAGTGGGTTTATCTCGCTCCAATGAAAAGTAAATGGAAACCAGTGGCGGGAGAAAGCGGGTCGCGGCGAAGTCAGACGCCACACCTGCACCAATAAACGGGGAACGCTCGCCTTTCTACTCTTGTGGGCCACACACCAGAAAATGAAAGAAAAAATTGATGAACTTTACAGACTGTCGCCAGTGTTGCAGATAATGTGGGTGGTGGGGCGGCGGGGGTCGCATGTTCCCACGCGGGCCGCGACCTCAAAGGCCGCCTGGCTTCCTCTCTTTGCGGCGTTGAAATCACCAGGTCCCTCACCCTCACCCTCGTCCTGCACGGTGCACCACTGTTGCACTCTTGTCCGGTGTAGTTTTGATTCCTTTTTGTCCTTGTGGAGATCCTTGTGCAAGATTCACCGGGAATGGCCAGTATCTACGAGATGCCTTTAAAATTACAGTAATGTAAAATATAATATACTTACGAAGTTGGTCTAGAGATATGGTGAGGGGAGTTAATTTAAACGGAG
Organism: Scylla paramamosain; assembly: GCF_035594125.1. NCBI lineage: Eukaryota > Metazoa > Arthropoda > Malacostraca > Decapoda > Portunidae > Scylla > Scylla paramamosain. The sequence continues at coordinate 9,289,669 of NC_087157.1, read as the reverse complement.
TGCTGAGGGCAGCGGGCAGTGTTTTGTGCAGTGATGGTAGATAATCCCCGACGGTGAAGTTTGCATGCCACACAGCACCACTGAGCGCACCCACACTCACGCTCACCAGGTGTCTGTAACGCCCCACACTCCCCACCGCGGCACCGCAGCCCCGAGCTCGACCGGCCACTTGTTCGACACTGTCGAATGCCACGTCGGGACAAGCCCCTGCGGCTCCTCCTCCGCGAGGGACCATCACTACATGATTAAGAGGGACCCGAGGCAGGAAGACCACCGCCGTACAGGGAGACGAACTGTGCAATTAGTCGGAGTTATTGGCGAGCCGCGTCTTATCAGACACCACAAAGACAACAAGGACCCTTAAAGTGCCGAGAACCATTCAGTGGGCGAGAGTGGGCGCGTCCTGACGCGGGAGCAGATCCCAACGACTTGGTGTCTCGGGCACGACTGAAGCGGGAGGCGGAGTTGCGGGCCTCAGCCGTCCCGCCACACCACCGCCATCTGCCCGCTGACCCCGCACTTAACCGTTACCCGCCAGACCCGGCCCGCTGCCCCTCCCGCCTCCTGGCCAGACTGCCTCTGCCCGTCACCATCACCTCTGCCTTCACTTCTACTCGCCTCTAAAGTATCTCACTCATTTCCTTCTCGTGGATCCGCGACTTTTAACTGTTTTAATCAAAGGCATTCGTCATCACTCATTTCCTACCGCTAGGCGCCTCCCCCGCCACCCGCGCCTCGTTGCACCACTGGCCGCCTCTCATTAATCACCTCTGTGCTACCACTCTGCGCCGCTGGAATACCAATCGTAATTAGTGCTCCAAGTAGAGTCAGCTGCCTAAGGTAGAGCAAAATACCTGAGTCACTAGGCACTCCTTTTCCAGCCTCGTTCATCCTCCACACAAAGTAATGAACATTGAGGCAGCAGAGGAACGGTGGCATTTAGTCAGGCCAGATTAATGCTCGCTCCTGGTCGACATTGTACTCTCAGTAGGGGGAATCTAAATATAAGAGTATGAGTTGTACAATGAAATTCAAATTGATTTATTTTACTTCTTATCTCCCGTCTTCCAGGATACAGTCATCATGTTACATTTTCTCCCTTCATTAACAGCGTGTTTGTGTGTCTCAGTACTTGTCCTTCCCTCACACATTTACATGCTCACACACTCCTTTCCCTTGAGCTTCTTCGGCATCCATCCTCCACAATACTGTTTGTCGACCCCTGGTAATTCTTCGTGAATGATGCTCCTAGTGGTATCTGGTGATGCTTAATTATATCCTTTATAAGTTTCACGTGCTTATCTATACAGACAACTCCTGTACTTCATGGAGTTCCCGAGGGTGGTTGTTGCCTCGTGCGATGCCTGCTTCTCTTCTGTAATGGTCATTTGTGATCTATTGGTAATTTCTGAATAGTAACTTTTGTTCTATTAGCACGTGACACTCAGTAGTGTCTCGTAGCATGAGAGTAACACTGAACACTATTCCTGTGCCTTTCAACAGTCCCTGGGTATCTGATGAAGGGCTTTTGTCACTCCCTAGATGTCCCTGCTTCCTCCCAGCAGGGCCCACTGGCCATACAGCGGTGATCAAAATCCAAGGGGTGCCGTGGCTCACGAGAGGCGGCTCACTCAGTGTCACTCTCACTCCTGCCATGGTTGTTCACTCATCACCCCACGTCCACCGATCCCTCGCTCACCCATCAGAGGTTGTCCCCGCAGTGACATGACACTTCATCCTTCTTACCACACCACATTTACGAGAAATTGGCCACACACACACACACTCACTCACACACACTCACTTACACACACACACACACACACACACACACACACACACACACACACAATCAGTGACTTGCACCATGGGCGCCCCGCGGGGCCGTGGCCGCTACAGTTACACTCACTGATAATAACACACGAGATTATTTATTGTAATGGGAACTCTGTTTTTCTGCCGCCTGCAGCTGTTATCGGACTCCACTTGGCAACGGTGACGTATATTCCATCTCTTTCTTTGGGTAATCTTGACTGTGAACATGCAACAGTCAACCTGATCTATTCAATTAATGCTCTGAGAAAACTTTTAATTGTATCATTTAATGTTTATTGCGGTTACATGTGAGTGTGGTTGTACTCCTAATGTATGCACGCTGCCTAGCCACCTGTCGCTTTCGTGCAGCTACAGGTGTAAGAGAACACCTGGCGCGGGGCGAGTACAAAGAGAACACTGTGTTGGGCGTCACGTGGCCGAGCTTACAACATTATTATCTGGTATGTTCGTACTGCCGGCGAGGCTTGACGGAATACTCTCCTTGCCGGAAACACGTGGGAGGCGGCGGCCACTTCTGGCGGTGGCTAGGGAAACTTGAAACCTTGTCAAGCGACGGCACAGAGACCACGGGCCGTATGTAGCCTCCCTCAAACGTTTCGCCGTCTTATCTCGACTCTACTTTTTTAACAGGCTCGTGTGGAAGTTATTATGGGTTTTGATGGTGTCTTCACGATTACAGTGATAGCTTAATAAGGAATCTGCATCATCAGCGGAGAGAAAAACACCCATGAGAACTTTGCTAATCACCTCTGTGGCCTTTCAGAATGGTCCTTATGAGAGACCAAAGCGTTCCTAAATACGGGCTTTAAGTTCAGCGGAGAGCAGCGAAGACTGTGTGTGCTTTTTGATACTGAAGGTTCAGATGCTGTGCTCACTGAATCACGTGTGCCGAAGTGTGATGAAACCCAGGGAAGGGGACGGAACGTGATGGTGGTGGTGGTGGTGGTGGTGGTCGTGGGAGTTGGAGGCGAGTGTTGTCCTCGGGCTTCCCAACACCTGAGTCCTCGTCTGATTACACCCAATGCCCATTCTCCGGCCGACCATAAGTGACCCAAGTATTTTAAGGTGGCCACAATACAGACCGTTGGCCGTGGCTCCCCTCAAACCCTGCTATAGTCTTTTTATTCCTTATCCCTCATCCCCCCATCCTCTCCTTCCCCTCCTTTCCCCATGACCACCCTCCCCCTGTCCCTCCTCAGCTCCTCATATTCCCTGCCCCTCCTCCCCTCCCTGACCCACTCAGGGCATCCCAGGCGGCGTAAACAAGCGCTGGGAGAAAATCCATCACCCAGACTTTTCCCACACTCCCCTCCTCCCCCACTATGCCTCCTCTCCCTCCATCTTTCTCCCTTACGTCTTTCCGCCTCCTCCAGAGAACTTTACTTTCTTCCCTATTTTTCTTTTTTTCCCCATCCACACACTTTTCAATGTTCTCCTATCTTCCTTCAAAATTCCTCTCTCCTTTCTGTTTTCCTCCCCACTTTCTTCCTCCTTTACTTCTTTCCTTCTTCTCCAAAAGAATTCCTGTCTCTTCTTATTTTCTTTTCTTTATCTCCCTTACATCTTCCCTCTACTTCTCTATCTCCCTCTTTCTTCCCTTTACCTCCCCTACTCCTTCTCTACGTTTTTCCATACAAAAATCGCTTGTCTTCTTGTTTTTCCGTTCCCCCTCCCCACACCCTCTTTCTTTACACTTCTTCTTCTTCTTCTTCTTCTTCTTCTTCTTCTTCTTCTTCTTTTATCGTTCTTATTCTTGCTCTTGTTCTTCATGTTCTTGTTTTTTTTCTTGTTCCTGATCTCGTTTTTCTTGTTTTTCTTTTTCTTGTTCTCCTCCTCCTCCTCCTCCTCCTCCTCCTCCTCCTCCTCCTCCTCCTCCTCCATGCCCTTCCTTCGTCCACAGAATCGATCTCTCATTCCTTATCCTCCCTTCTTCCACACACCTCCGTTAAGAATACAGTGCACAGTTTGAACAGCAAATCAAGTTAAAAGAAAATAAAGTGAATAAATGAATAGACAGATAAAGAACTACATAATTTTTTTTCCGTGTGTTACTTAATGAACACTCTCTTCCTCATCTTATCAGGAACTCTCTTTCTCTCTCTCTCTCTCTCTCTCTCTCTCTCTCTCTCTCTCTCTCTCTCTCTCTCTCTCTCTCTCTCTCTCTCTCTCACGAATAAGAAAAATGATCGCTCTCTTAAATCCAGTCTATGATAATCTGGCAAATTCTATCAGGTTTATTTTTATTTATTTATTTTCTTAACCCTTTTTTCTTACACACGATGTTAATTTCTCCCCCTTATTATTATTTACCCTTAATCTGCGGAGCGTGTTAGGCTGAGACGCTTTCATTACTTCAGATTGCATGCTCCTGACGCGGCACCCACCTGGGAATGCTCACTCGCCTCTCTTCTCCCCTGTCTTCCCTATTACCTGTCAATGCCACCACCACCAGTACTCTCTCTCTGGCTGTCCTTCCCTTCCTCCTCCTGCGCCTCCTTCAGATGTTAAGGGGATGCACTGGTCGATAGATTGCTGGTGGTGGGATTACTATGCGTGTCCTGTTCACCTCTTTGTTTCAAAATAAGGGAAGATTAATGTCAACGCTTATGTGTGTTTGTGTCTCCTCTTCGTGTTGTTGTACTGGTCGTCGTTGTTTGTTGTTGTTTGTTGTTGTTGTTGTTGTTGTTGTTGTTGTTGTTGTTGTTGTTGTTGTTGTTGTTGTTATTGTTGTTATTGTTGTTGTTTTCCTCTTTTTTTCTTTTTCTTTCTTTCTTTCTTCTTCTTGTTCTTCTTGTTCTTCTTGTTCTTGTTCTTGTTCTTGTTCTTGTTCTTGTTCTTGTTCTTCTCTTAGACGATGAACCTCTCCAATAACTTTTTTATTTTATTCTCTTCTCCAGATTTTTTTCGTTTTTTTTTTCTTACTTTACTCCGGTAGGGTAATAACTTTGATCATGTTGCTCCGTGCGGCGGTTATGCAGTGTGGCGGGGAGGGGGGCGAAGAGGCTGAGAAGGAGAGGAGGGAGGAGAGTTGTGGGAGAGGGGGAGTGGAGGGATGGGGGGGTGAGCCAGTGTCTTGTAAACAAAGAAGAAACCTCAGGAGAGATTAAGTTACTGCCAAGGGAACCCAGTAAGAGAGGGGGAGAGGGGAGAGGGGAGAGGGGAGGGAGAAGTGAGGGGAGGAACTGAGGTGAGAGGGGTGAGCTGAGGGGCGGATGGTAGCAGGAGAGGAGGAGAGATGGAAGGGAAGCTGGGGAGAGGGGAGAAAACGTTTAGTCGATGTGGGGGAGTAAAGAAAAGAGGAGAGGGAAGAAAAGAAGAAGGAAGCGTGAGGGGAGAAGGGAATGGGATAGTTGTGAAGTGGGTAAGGGAGGAAAGGAAGAATGGAGGAAAGAGGAGAAGGGAAAGGAGGGAAATCTTATGAGAGAGTGAGGAGAGGATGGAAAGAAGGAAAGAAGGAGGGAAGGATGGAAGAAGGGAGCAGACAAAGGTGTGAGAAAGAGGTGACAGGGCAGTGAGGAGGTGAGGGGAGAGGAGACGTAATAATGAGGTGAGGGGAGATCAGACATGATGGTTAGGTGAGGGGAGAGGGGAACAGACATAATGTTGAAGGGGATGAGGGGAGAGAAAAGGTAATGATGAGGAACTAAGGGAAGATACATCATAATTAGATGAAGGGAGAGGAGAGACAATAGAAAGGGGATGAGAGAAGGGAGAAAAAAGTGAGAAATTCATAATATGAGAAAAAGTCACTCAAACTCCTCCTTTCTCATCCATCACTGAAAACACTCCCTTTAGATGAGTAACGGGGCAGAGAGAGAGAGAGAGAGAGAGAGAGAGAGAGAGAGAGAGAGAGAGAGAGAGAGAGAGAGAGAGAAAGGAAGGAGGGAAGGAGTGAGGTATACTGAGAAGACGTGAGGTGTTCTTTGCCAGTTAACCTGCCCAACAGTCCCCTCTCGTGTTCCTCTCGCTGCCTCCTAACCTAACCTAACTTTACTTTACCTAGCCTAACTTAACCTAACATTATTTTATCTTACCTTCCACAAGATTACCTAACCTAATCTCACCTTACCTAACCTTACCTTGCCTAACCTAACTTACCCATGACAACCCCGGGGAGTGATGACCGACCCTTAGCGGACACCAATAAGAGAGAGACGGAAGGCGCCCCGAGGTCCTTTTGTCCCTGTGTGCCTTCCATTCCCCCCTACCCTCCCTCCTCTCCCCTCACTGTTAGCCTTAGTCCTTTATATTACTTTATCCCGTCACTCCTTTATGTCATCATCCCCTCCCATCTCCCTCCATTCACATTCTCCCTCGTGGATTAAGAGGTGCGCTTTTTAATGAAGGTTTGTCTCTGCCTCGTATGAAGTTGCCGATGTCTTTTTAAACCAGGAAGCTTAAGAACGTAATGTCAAGTTTTCCTTTGATAATTTGTATGTTAGGTGTCGTTTTGGTTTTTTCATTATATGATGGCTGAAATAAACAAATGAATGACTGAATGAATAAATAAATAAATAGATAGATAAAATGAAAGGTTAATGTGAAATGTCCGTTTCCAAAGAGAAAATAGGAGTAGGAAAACTGAAAGAGAACCGACGGAAAGAGAAGCCGAAGTATTCCCTGAGGTGTCTTGATGCTCTTTTGAAACAGTTCAGGTTGCAACCATACACGAAAAATGGATAAAAAAAATAATAAAAACACTGAAATGCTGCTCATAAAAAAAAAAAAAAAAAAAAAAATATATATATATATATATATATATATATATATATATATATATATATATATATATATATATATATATATATATATATATATATATATATAAGAAAACTGAAACTGAAGCCAGTACATTCCCAGAGGTGTCTTGATAACTAACTCTTTTGAAACAGTTCAGGTCGCCACCCTACACGATTTTACTAAGCAAAAGTATTGGAAATAGCCACTTAAATATTTGCACTACTCGCTTATTCCATTTCACTGGCGTCTCACGAAACTACACCGCCACCAGCACCATCAGGCGCAGGGGAAGCCATAGCAGTCGCGAGATGAAGGTCAGTGGGCAGGACGATGAGGCGTGCATGGCGGCGGGGAGTCCAAGGCGTAGCGGGGAATCAGAACAGGAAATGCCAGTCCTTTTTTGTCAGTTTGATGTCTCGCAGTCAATCCACGGGTTGTTTCGTATGTTTGTTACGTTAGCGTTCGCGGGAGGAAGTAGGCTGGGGGGTTCAGAGTGGCGGGAATGCAATGGACAGGTTGGTGTGAAGAATAGACGTGTGGCAGTGAGCAGTCCTGGCGTGGCGGGGCGGGGAGCGCAGGGCGGGGCAACTCTACACCCGTGTGCTGGAAGGCGGGCGGGCTCACGCGTGTGCAACAATCGCTGCATCTTTTCTGAGCTGTGACTGAGAAAGCTTTAGGACGGCAGGGATAGGGGAAGATACCGAGTGGAACACAGGCTTAAACGAAACAGATCGAACCTTCTACGGGAGTCTTAGGGCCCTGTAAGGTGGCAGACAGTGACCTCATGCTTCTTTAGATGTATTACGAGGCCCATATGCTATACTTATCCATTCACGTGGAAGGCTGAAGGGAAATAAAGAACGAGACACGATTACATATTCAACCAGATTTCTGTAGCTGTCTGACATGTACTGGTATCAGTGACTGCGGTCGAGTGCGAAAACATGATATGTGAGTTTCACTGCGGCCTCCGCGCGTTGCTCGCCGTGAGTGATTGTGGCTGTTGCGGTTAGAAATGTTTTTTTTTTTTTTTTTCGTATATATGAGAGAAGTGGTAGATGACACCTTGATGTCCCTGTTGAGGAAATGAAGAAGTACAAGTCTGCTGGTGTTTCCGTTTTGCTTGTTGTGTGGATTTCTCTTGGTGGGAGGAGGCGGCAGCAGGTGGCGGGCCGCGGGGAGGACTGCACAGGCCTGGGAAGCAGTGATAAATGACTCTTGTATGGAGATGCGCGTTGTCTGCATAAGGGTTTGGGCTGCCTGCAGGTGATGGGCGCAGGTCACTGGCGGGAAGGAGAAGGAGAGGGAGGAGGGGGTGAAGGAGGAGTTGGGCGGGAAGGCGGCGGGGCTGGAGCTGAGGAACTGCCGCTCCTGACTAAGGAAATAGCTGGAATGTGATCATTCGCCGCCACGGGAAGGAAGGAATGGCTCATCGCGGCTCGTGTGCCGGGCTAAACTTATATTTTGCGACTCTTCAAGACCAAATATATATATCACTGCTGATAAGAACAACGCTGAGGTGGGCTGGGGAGAGGGTTGGTGGAAGGAGAGGTGGGTGGGAAGACTCCACCCAAGAGGGAGATGGCGGGAGGTATGCAGCGCCGCGCCATAGCTGCGGTCTATGGCGGGATTAATGGACGGGAATGATCACCTCGGAGAAAACACGGCAAAAAGTGACTTTCATCGAAAATTAAACTCTCGGGCATCCCAGCGGCAGTGTCTCCGCGGCTGTGGTCAGGGAGTGCTTTACCTACGAGGGGAGACTGGTATTCCCCAAATTACGTTTACCTTTACTTTCAAATCTTTTCTTACGTGGACAGTTACTTTGAGAAATGAACGAACTGCTCTCATGCAAGATGATAATTTATGAAAATTGACAAAATGGAGATGAAATTTTAGCGTGAGCCCCATCCCCTGCAGCCTGTACAATATAACCGGCTCCCTGGCGATCTGGTCACCTCTCAAACTGTCGGCCCGTTCTTTAACCTGGAGCACTCACATTTCCTAATGGTTCGTTCTGGGCAGGGGTGCCAGACGCCGCCCAGACCCAGCACGAGAGTAATGGAAGCGGGCGAAGGCGGGTGGGAGGCGTGAGAGATGGTATCAGCGGAGGGTCGCGGCGAGTGGGCTTGAGGGATGATGGACCAACTAACAAATGTTGTACCGGTCCTCAAGTTTCACCAATCAAAGCGATGCGTAATAAGCTTACATCCTGAGAAACTATAAGAGAAAATATGAATGGTTTATTCTTGACTTGACTCCACAGCATAAAGTCAGCAGCGGCTCTCCAATCCGTGAGCGTGGCGGCGGCGGCGGCGTCGTGCGTCTGGCAGGCTGCGTGGGCTTTACGCTGCCCGGGGCGTCATCTCGGGAAAACATGGCGGCCAGGCCGTCGGCTCCAGCCTCGGTATGTCAGACAGATTCTAGCGATAAATAGTTTCCAGTCATTAATTTATCTGTTGGATGTCTGATTTTCTGTCAGGACAAACTGACCAGAAATCTCGTCACGCGCAGGAGCGTCGATCATAAATTGCGTTCTTTATCCGATAATGAAATTAAACACCAGATTTTAAGGCTACATGAAGAATGTGGATTATGAATGGTGGCGGTGGTCATTACCATGCAAACCTCGTCCTCAGCAACACTGACGCGGCTCCATACGGCTGCCCACGTAAGCCTCTACACCTCACGCTGCTGCCCGGGATGGACCGGCCGCCAGCAGCCCCGGGACCAGGCAGGCGGGCCGGGCGGGGCGGTGGGGCAAAGGGGGGGAGGCGAGAAGCATGCACACAACCTTCCGACACCCGTCTCTTCGTCTGCCAGGATAATTGGCGCAAATGATTCCAGGAGACAACACCTTAATGACTCAGGTGGCCTCGCTCAAGTTACCAAACAAGCCACCGGTCAGTACACGGCTCCCCAGACCATCGTCCAGCGGTGTGGGTGCGGGAAGGTCCTCTCCCTATCCATCACACGGGGAAAGCCAAGAAATGTTAATTAGGAAAGGTCCAGGAGGAGCAGCCACTCACCTGCATTCACCTGTGTTTCCACCTAATGAGATTTCTTTTCTTTTTTTTTTTGTGTGTGTGTGTGGCGGCTTTTCAGTTTTCTCATTACGGTCGTAGATTACATAAGCATTTTCACTAGATTTCCTCGGGTATTTTCCTTATTTATTGTTGATGTGGATTTTCTCGATTATCTATACTGTGTTTATTTTATTTATTTTTTTACGACTCCACACTCCACCAAATTGTCTCGTTTCTTTATTTTCTGTACTGAGATTGGTTGGTGTCTTTCATGCCGCCACTGTCTGTAAGGAGATGTGACAGTCTCAGCCAAATGTCCTTGTTTCTTTTCCTCCTTCTTATCTGGTTGAGGTGTGTGTGTGTGTGTGTGTGTGTGTGTGTGTGTGTATGTATGTCTCGACCGTCTCTCTACTGTCTGTCTCTGCGTCTCCTTGAGTCTTCCCCTGCGGCGTCCCATCTTCCTTTCTCCTCCCCTGAAAGACAGCATTCCAGCCTCCCAACAGCCGCGAGGGTCGGTAAGGTTCCTGTGCACCTTCGCGGAATGAGCACAGTAGTTTCCTCGATCCTCATTATGCGTCGCGGCTTCTCTCTCTCTCTCTCTCTCTCTCTCTCTCTCTCTCTCTCTCTCTCTCTCTCTCTCTCTCTCTGGATCCAAAGTCTGCCGTTAACGGTGGCGGGACAGTCACCAACCGTCGTCTGGTGAGACAGGGAGGTGGCAGGGAGGGGGCAGGGTGAGGCTTACTCCACTATTCCTGGTAGGGGGAGGAGGGGGAAGGTTAGGGAACGCAGAGGGAAGGAGAGGTAGGGGAGGCAGGGGAGGAGAGCCAAGCCACACTGGGATACGCCCTATAAATCGTGACGGATAGCGTGCGTCCTACTCCACCTCTTGTCAGTGATTGTGAGGGAGATAGCGAAGACCAGGCTTGTAATGAGCTCTGCGGGACTCGTGTGTCCATCGGTTCTGTTATTTAGTGTTGTGTCGCCCCACCACCTCAAGGCCTGGAGTGGAATGACTGGGTTTTGTTTCCCGGTTCCAGGTTTTAGATGATTTTTGGGGTGTATATTTTCGTGGTTTTTAGGAAATTTTGACTACTACTGCTACTGCTTCTACTACTACTACTACTACTACTACTACTACTGCTACTGCTACTACTACTATTAGATATAAGATCTACACATAACTACCTCTTCCCACACACACACACACACACACACACACACACACACACACACACACACACACACATAAACAAGGTGGTACGTATGTTACTTTCAGTTAAAAGCCACGTATACTTACCTGTGTATATCCTGAAGACCACCTTACCTTACCTTTCCTTCCCTCCTTACCTCCTTCAATCAGACGCGTCCCGTACACCTACCTACCTGAGGCTACACCTGGGCGGAAACACTCCCCAGGTGACCCTCGGGAAACATTACCACCTGCCTAAAAATTCTTACAAATGGAAAGACGATTAGAATTTCCTGTCCATGGGTATTTCTCTGTTTTCCCTTATTCCTTTATTTTATCTTTTTTCCCCTAATTTTTTTTTTCCTGTCATTTATTTCCATGGTGGTTTACTGTCTGTTTTCCTGTACTGTCAGTCACTTCTTGTTGCTTGTAACGTCTTATCTGTCTAATATCTTGCCGTCAGTTACAGTTATTTTGTCTTTTTTTCCCCCCACTGTCACTTCTATGCGGCTGGTTTCTGCTCTCTCTCTCTCTCTCTCTCTCTCTCTCTCTCTCTCTCTCTCTCTCTCTCTCTCTCTCTCTCTCTCTCTCTCTCTCTCTCTCTGCCTATTGTCATTCAGTCTTTGTCGCTTCTTACCACTTCCCTGTCTTTTTTTTTTTTTCCTATTGTCAGCCACTCCTTGCCGTTAGTTACTGGTGCTACCTCTGTCTCTTTTCCTATTGTCGTATACTACTGATATTCTTACTGTCTATTTTTGTCAGTGAATCTTTGTTCCTGTTTACTGTTCCCTGTCTCTTTACTGTCAGTTACTACATGTTCCTACTTACTGTTCCTGTCTCTTACTGTCAATCTCTTCTTTGCTATCACTTACTGTTTCCCGTCTCTTACTCGTCTCTTCCTGTCATTTGCTTCTTGTTCCTATACTTACTGTTCTGTCTCTTACTGTCGATCGCTTCTTTTGCTACTAATTAGTGTTTCCTGTCTATTACTCGTCTCTTACTGTCATTTGTTTCTTGTTTCTATGCTTACTGTGTCCGTCTCTTACTGTCAGTCATTCTTTGGTACTGCTAACCGTTCCCTGTCTATTACTGTCAATCATCTCTTGTCGCTGGTAACTTCTCCCCGTCACCAAAGAGCATCGTGGTTCCCCTTCGGTTTTTCTGTCATTCTTCCCAATCCTGTCCCCCCCGCGCACCTGTCCTTTTTGCTTTCCTGGACTTCATCATCAACATCTGTAGTCTTTTTTTAACAGTTCCCCTTTCTCTCTCTCTCTCTCTCTCTCTCTCTCTCTCTCTCTCTCTCTCTCTCTCTCTCTCTCTCTCTCTCTCTCTCTCTCTCTCTCTCTCTCTCTTTCCTTATAAAAAAAAAAAGATAATATGAGTAAGTAAAGATGTTATAGATAATTATGTTAATGATAAGTAAGTAAGTAGTTTCCTTCACTGTTAAGTCGTGTTGTTCAGGATTAACGGGATTGTGTCTGATTTGATTTATTTTTCTTTTTATTGCTCTATTATTTTCCTTCTTTTTTTTTTGTCAAGATACTGATCGTGTAGTTTTTTTTTTCTTTCCTTAATTGAATATAAAGGCGGACGTCACGGTTTTAATGTCAGTGTTCAGTATTTTAATAAAGCCAAACATACGTATATACATGATCACACACACACACACACACACACACACACGGAGGCTAGCTGGCAGAGATCGTTGGGGCGGTGAATGAGGAGAACTGATGGTCATTTCTTCGCTTTCTCCTCCCTCCTTCCCTCCCCTCCCTCCTCCCCCTCTTGCCTCACTGTCCCTCCTTTCCCCAAGTAGCTGCTCACCTTTCATTTCCGGTTTTACTGTAACATTTCCTCCTCTTTTCCCTGATTTCGATAATATCTCACGCAAGCGACACGTGTTGGGACTAAGGCGTGTGTTTTTTTTCCCCTTCCCTTCCCTTCCTCCCCCTTTACCTTACCCTTTCCTTTCTGTCCTTTTCTCTCGCTTTCATTCTTCCCCTGCCATCATTCCTCCCCTTGCCTGCCTATCTTCTTATCCCTTCCCTCCCCGTCTCTCCCTGCTGATCCTCTTTCTTCTCTCCCCTCCTGTCCGTTCTTCCTCCCTCGTCACAACTTGTATACTCAGAGACGCGTGCTCGACCAGCCCTCCATCACACGCCGCACCCTCCCTCGGAAACTGCCTCGCGGAAACTTTTTATTCCTAGTTTCTTACCCTAGTGAATGTCTACCCACTGCCTCGGATTGTTAGTGTTGAGTCATTAGGGAGCTTTAAAAGGTTAGAAAGATTTATGGATGAGAATCGTAGGCGGAAATAGGTATAAAAGATAGGTAGGTAAGTTGCATACAAGGACTGACTGCCACGTGTAGGCCTGACGTCTTGCAGCTTCCCTAATCTTTTAATGTTCCTGGACTCATCATAACATTATTTTCATTTGTCTATATAGTTGGCCTTGGTTTGATTAGTATATGATTGGAATAGACTCAGTAATCAAGTTCGTGCTGTCATGATGGAAATTTTAAAGGAAGTGCTAATTTGTGGGTAGGGAAGATTGTAGGCATAACTGAGTGTGGCTTATATAGGGACTACCACGTGTAACTCCACTAATTTCTTGTAGGATACGCTTTAAGAGAAGGGTACGCTGATTTATGGATACGGGTTTATGGTACAGGTGTGCATGTCTTGTATAGGGACTGCCCTGTGTAGGTCTGCTGATTTCTTCCCCCTTATGTTTTGATGTGACGGGCGATGACTGGAACAGATGCTTGGTACAGTGTTCGTGTGCTTGTTTCAGAGGAAGACATAAGGAAGCACCAAGCCTGTGGAATATTGTTACGTGTTACTCAGTTGATGTTTTGTATTTACTATCGGGAAAACTCTGGTATAAGAAATGAACGAAAAGAGTAAGAAAAACAGAAAACGAAACTGGTGAACTATTTTGACAGCATAGAAAAGTGTTAGTCATCAGGCAAAGAAAAACTCTGGCACACACACACACACACACACACACACACACACACACACACACACACACACACACACACACACAGTTCAGTTTTGCCTTTTCATCACTCAGGCTCATACCAGGATAGGATTTTCTCAGCTGATCACGTGGCTAGTAGTCCCCGCAAACCTGAAGGCCAGCGTGAAGGAGGGAGGGAAGGAGGGAGGAAAGGAAGGTGGGAGGAAGAGGGGGGCAGAAGGTAAAGTAAAAGGGACGGAAGGTAAGAGGGATACAGGTAGGGACGGTGCAGGGAGGAGGAAGGCAGAAGGTAGGGAAGATAATGATATCCTCGGTAGATTTTATTGGCGACATTATGACAGGACCAAAGTGGCCGCGTGAGGTGAGGAGGTTGCACGTGTTTCCTGCTGGAGGAGGGGGAGGAGGAGGAGGAGGAGGAGGAGGGGGAGGAGGAGGAGGAGGAGGAGGAGGAGGAGGAGGAGGAGGAGGAGGAGGAGGAGGAGGAGGCAGTATTGAGGTCGGATCACGAGGAGGAAGCAGGAACCACGTATGGTGACAGGTACAGATACAGCTACATGTTCAGGTGCAGGTGACGACTCATAATTACGGATGATTACAGATGTGATTTATGATGTGCAGTAAATTGATAAAACAATCCAGCTGTCACTAGACCACGGCCCGAGACAGCAGGTCTGGGACGGCAGCGAGGCGAGGTGTGACTGTGCTCCTGGTGCGGTCTAGGAGGGACGGGGCCCCATGGTTTGGCCGGTGATTGGCAGGTCTGGTGAGGCCGGCTGGTGCTGGTGCTCAGACTTTTGGCATGATCGTATTAAGGGATTCTTTGTTTGTAAGGGGAGGGGGGATTTACTGACTTCTCGCCCACACCGCCCCCTCGCTCACAAGAAAAGAGTATCATACGAGCATAAGAGAGCCATATACACAGGCCTACACGTGACACCACCTGTATGAAACACATCTTATTTCCACTTATCATCCCCATCCATAAATTTTTATAATCTTCTTTTAAAGCTCCCAAATGCCTCTTCGCTAACAATCTGATTATTGAGTCAATTCCACTCACCTACTACTCTATTTGAGAACCAATTCCGTCCTATCTCTTTTCTTTAAATCTAGCCTTTTGAAGTTTGAACACATTATTTCTGGTTATATCCTGATTACTGATCCTCAAAATTATTTTTTCCGTCACCCTTGTTATGTCCCCTATACTACTTAAAAATCTCCATCATTTCCCCTCTTAACCTACGCCTCTCTTTCGAGGCCAGTGGAACTCAAACTTTGCTGCTTAGTGATGCACTGAAGGAACTGAGTTTTCTACCATCTGGCTTCGACTGCAGAGTCACTCTCAAACTAAATTAATCTGAGCTGTATACCTCTTACTAACTCCTCTATCAAAAAATCTAGTACATCTTAGTCTTTGACGGCGTACTAATCCTGTACTCATTGTAGTGGAGGCCTATTGAAAGGCACAAATTTAAGATCACACGGCTGTCTACGAAAGTCAGGCAGCGCACAGTTTGCTGGTCACTGATCCCGGTAGATGTGGACCAAGGTCAATCCCGCTACTTGTTTTTTTGGGCGAGACTTCCATCATCGGGAAACTTTGAGGAGTTCTATGGATAATTCCTCATATATAACTGTGACTTAACATTCGCATCAACGTGGAATCGCTTCTTTCGTACTCTATAATTGGAATTCAAAATAATTTCATGTAAAAATACTGGTTGGTCTCCACTTTTCTAATCTTAAAAATCCACGAGGCATGAACAATTTTCGCTGCAGACACATTTTTTTTCTTTTTGCCATCACTCTCCGGTACTAAATATGCATTCCGGGAAATAATAATGCAGTGGGCGGCGGGCGGTGAAGGTGCTTGGGTTATCTGGGAAAGGGGAGGGCGGCAGACACTGAGCAGGTGAACACCCTCTTCCTCCCCCATCAGACGGCGACCCACACCAGGCACAGACCCCAAGTGTTCAGCAGGGCACCACCTTCCTCCTGCACTGTTATACTGGCTAGGAGGCTCAGTTTGAAGACATTTTTTTCTCATAATTTTGAATAATTCTCTTTGCCTAGTCTTTGGGATGAGCTTTTTTGACTTTGTTGCCGTTAGTCAGAGCCTCTCTAACATAAAAAAAAAAATAACATTACGTCCTTTTCATCTTTGTAAATGTTGCTTCTTTGCATTAACACCCGTAAGCAAAGTTTGTTATATATATTCACCAGACTAAAGGATTATAATGGATCAAGATTTGCAGTTTTGATATGGAAACTTGCCAAAAACTAACGAGAATGACATTTATATACTGCACGGCCACTGAACAGCCTCTGGTAGAAATGAAAGCAGCTGTTTTGTTCTTTAGTTACATGAAGGAATAAAGAAAGACTCATGCAAATGAAGGAAGGTGACGAAACGCTTGGAGGGACTGAAAAAAAAAAGAGTGAAATATAAAGTAAAATGTTTCAACAGGTTTTTGTAAGAGAATGATGATTTTAGATAACCTGCTGGAGAAGGAAGTTGAGAGGAAATATAAGAAACGAATGTGGACGGGGGAGAAATAAAGCTACTAATTGATTAAAGTGATTTTTTCTTGTACATATCAAGGAGATTGGAAAAGGGGGGAAGGAAAGTTAGGTAAAATCCTATTAACTTACCGCTCCAAAAGAATTATAAAAAGGAAAAAAAAATAAATAAAAAATCAGTTTCAGAAGTGTCTTGATGCTCCTGTTTTGAAATAGATAAAGTCACAAAGGAGACAAAAAAAAAAAAGGAATAGATAGATAGTTCCAGAATTACCATAACATCACAATGGAAAGAAAAAAAAATCACAACGGATGTATTATAATGAAAGTGCTGTGACGAAAGTGCCCCAGTGAAAGTGTTTTAATGGAAGTGTTAGTGGGAAAGCTGAAATGAGTCTCGATTGAAGGAGAGGAGTGAGGGATGAGATCACGGTTGTGAGGCAAGAGGCTGGGAGGAAGCGAAGTGACCAGGAAGGCCAGAGATGCCTGTGGAGTGAGTACTGGGGTGGGCAAGTGGGGGCGGGAAAACCACGAGCCAGAGTGTTGCCGAATAACGGATGTCCGGGGTGGAGAGAGAGAGAGAGAGAGAGAGAGAGAGAGAGAGAGAGAGAGAGAGAGAGAGAGAGAGAGAGAGAGAGAGAGAGAGAGAGAGAGGGGGGGGCACTTACAAACACAGACATACATATAAACACACACACAAATGCTTACATACTACTTACCTACCCTCCTTCATGCATACACACAGACATACAGACAAACGGACATAGATACGGATAGACAGGCCCTACCCATCCCCTATCACTTGCATCTCTCCTGGCCGCCTGAGCCTCGCCGGACGCGCGTCGTGCTCCTCGCACCTCCAGCGCCGCGATGAGGGTAATGGAATATCATCTTCATTCCTGCAGGTTTTTGCCGATAATTATGATTACCGATTTTATGGGTGAGTAGAGGTCGTGTGTGGAAAAGAAAATGGGAGACTCAGACAACAACAGATGACGCCTTCACCAAAACGAGGGAGCGTGGTGTCGCGAGGTCGAGCACAATGAGCTGTTTGAACTATTTTACGGCCTCGAGACTCTGAATTTCGTCCCTCTTAGCGGCAAAAAGAGCAAGATCAAACGAGAACAATAAATGTGTTTTTCCTGCTTTTCCTTGTAAACAGCCAATGCCAGCGTGCTTGTTTTGGTGCGGGAAAATATAGTCGAGGTGCTGGATGGGACGGGGCGGGGCGGGGCGGGACGGGGCGGGGCGGGGAAGAGGGGGTAAAGGAGTGAGGGCGGAAAAGGATAGCGGGGGGCGAGACGTATGAGGAAAAGCAACAGGTTACACCACGCCTTCTCCTCCCCCTTCCTTCTCATGACCACGCCTGTCTGTCTGTCCGTCTGTCTGCGTCTGTCCGTGTATTTGCCTGTGTCTTTTTGTCTGTCTGTCTGTCTGTTTGTCTGTTTGTCTGTGTGTTAGTTCGCCTATCATGTGTTTTTTCTGTGTTTGTCTGTCTGTCCATCTGTTTGTTTGTCAGCTTGTCTGTATGTCCGTTTGTGTGTCTGTCTGTCTGTCTGTTTGTCTGTTTGTCTGCTTGTCTGTTTTCTGTTTCTGTCTGTTTATCGGTTGGTTTGTCTGTCTGCTTGACTGTTTGCCTGTCTGTACACTTGTCTATCTCTATCTGTGTGTTTCTGTCTGTCTGTATGTCTGTCTGTGTCTTTATCTGCCTGTCTCTGTTTTTGTCTCTGTCTTTCTGTCCGCCAGTCTGTTTGCTTGCATAAATGTTAGTGCGAACACATTGCAACTACAGTTATTTTTGACTTGACCGTTTGTTCTTTTAATTTTTGATCAGTTTTCTCATTTTTTACATGTGAAGGAGGCTGGCTAAGGGCGCTAAAATAGAAGAAAGTCCCCTCAGTTGTCACTCTCAGAAAAGTTATTTTTCCAAAAGATTGGCCACTCTAGTTCAGTAAAATAACAGCCTAACCTAACCTAATCTAACTTGACATAACCTAATCTAATTTAACCTAGTCTAACTTATCCTAATTTAATCTAACCCAACCCAAATCTAAACAAACCTAAACTAATCGAATCCAAGTAACCCAACCCAAATCTATCCTAACCTAACCTAACCTAACGACACTTACCTTCAGGATAGATCACCTTCAGGATTCTTATTTTGTGACTCACGGGACTTCTTCCTCTACCTTCAGGCTCCACCTCCAGCTGAAGGAGTCCCGCTGGTGGTGACTTCTGCTGGTCGCCCTGGTGTAGAGTCCTGCTGGTGGTGAGTCGCCCTGGCCACGTCGCCACTCGCTGCCTGTATAAATATTGCTGGGTTTTATTTTATTTTTCATGCTCCTTTACCTCTTTTATGTTGGTAGTTTTCCTTCTGCCTGAATGATTTATTGGAGACTGGGAGAGAGAGAGAGAGAGAGAGAGAGAGAGAGAGAGAGAGAGAGAGAGAGAGAGAGAGAGAGAGAGAGATAGAGAGAGAGAGAGAGAGAGAGAGAGAGAGAGAGAGAGAGAGAGAGAGAGAGAGAGAGAGAGAGAGAGAGTTAAGGAAAACATCCAGTTCCATTTCCGACTACTGACTTCATTAATGCAAATCTTCCTGCAAATACTCGTTTTTCTCTGTTCTCGGTCTTCCGTTTTTTTTTTTTTTTTCTGCAGGTTTTCGGTCTTTTATCTTCTGTTCTTTATTTTCTTCCTTCAAATCCCATGTCCTATCTTTTATCTTCTATTCTTTATTTTCTTCTTTCAGATCCCATGTTCTATATCTTCTGTTTTCTTCCTACGTTCCGTGTTTTACTTTCCGTCTTCTGTTCTCTTTCAAAGCTTCTCTTTTCAGAACAATACATACCACACCCAAATACTGACTCCATTTGTTTAATGTACCTTAATGATCCTGCAAATATATGCATCATTAATGTTTTTTTCCCTTTTTTTTTTTCCTCTGTTCTAATCTTAACATCGTCAGCAAACAGGTTTACATAACTACTCTGACCATCTTACTTATCATTTATGTAAAACAAGAACATAAGTGGCGCTACAGCCGACCCCAGGGGCACGCCACTTGACATTCTCTAACCCCCGGGAACTCCATCTTTCATAACTGTTCTCTTATGGCGACCCTCCAGATAATTTTACAGTCCACTTGATAATCTTCCTCACGCCGTTACAAAAAAAAAAAAAAAAGACTTCCATAACTTTTCGATTTCCATAATGGGTTTTTTGAATGGCACTTATAATATTCTTTTTGAGGTAAATTCTTCGTTCTGAATAACACTCACAATCCTTAACAACATCCACTGTCCTTGTACAAAAACTGACCTGGCGGGGAACACATGACTGTCCGTTTCTAAATTCAAATGATGTTTCTGCACCAAGCCGGTTGTCTTCCTGGAAAATTAATCTGTGTTGTTATGATATTTTCCACATGATTTATTGATTACACTGGGTAAGGGCGATGATTCCTAATTTTGTGGATAACTTTTTAATCTCAGGTATGGCGACAAAACTGCGACAAGATTTGCTACGTTCAAGATGGGTTGTATTTGATTATATTGTATGATTATTGCTTATATCGGATACGGCTATTGATTCCTAATTCTGAGGGTATTTTTTTCCTACCCCAAATATGGCGACACTATTCCAGGTGTACTGCGTAATGTGTCGTCTTGTGACTGGTCCCTCCTGATGTGTAGTTGGTGATAAGGGCCATGGAGTCACATCTTATAGCTTCACCGTTTATTTGATGTTGAGAACACGATGTACACTCGCCTCCAAGTCTAGTACTGATCTCCCCTCAGGTCGACTCTTGGGCTTAATTTATTTAGCAAGGCCGAGAGTCGTCCACCAATCACATACACCTGTCACCTGGTTTAGGAGAAAAAGGTGTGGCGGTGTTCCCCCAGGGCACCCACACACTTAGGGAAGTCCGGTGAGATGAACGAGCAGGGGTTGCGTCCCCCCCTTGGCCATGTCCGTCTACGTGGTTTGCAAGTGCATACATATATAAATAAATAATACATGGTACACCAGATAGATGATATTGTATTAAGTTATATTGAGTTTTCCTTTGGTCTGCACAGTGAAGGACTATTTTTAAAGGTCCTTAGTCGGGTTGTCATAGGTGTTTTCTCCATTAATGATGCGGAATCCTCGTGAAACTATCACTGGGATTAGGAAAACGCCCTCAAAACAAGGTGACTTCTACTAGAGCTTAAGGTACATCAATAGTAACTCCATCATGGCACCTCGCTACTGTGTGCTTGTAAATCTTCCCAGCATACTCCCTTACCTTGAAGACACCTCTAACACCTGATTCTATTTGTTGCAGGTGAGTTTCCCCAGCACCTGTACCGCATCACTCATCAGGTGCTCTTAATGCTACATCGGCCACACACCACTGGAAGATATTGCGTATAATATCGTCTTATTATCACCTTTTTCGCTTAGTTTCCTCTTATAGTTCCTGCTCTTTTTTCTGTACATGATATATGAACTGCGCTTGTGTGTGTGAATCTTTCATTACCTTTTTCCTTGTTATCTTATCTGGTTAGTGTCTATGTGTCTTTCCTTCCTTCCACGTGTGCCTGTCATTATGAACTTTCTGTGATAGTTCCTGCTTCTTTTTCCGTATACAGTCTATGGTCTGCGCTTTTGTGTGCGAGTCTTTTATTACTTTATCTGATATCTTATCTCGCTAGTATCTACCCGTCTTTCCTTCTCAAATCTGTACTTTTTAGCTCTCAGTATAAAACTTCCTTTGATTGTTCCTGTTCCTTTTTCCTTGTATAATTCAGGATCTGCGTTTTTGTGTGTGAATTTCTCATTATTTTTTCCTCCCTTTTTTTTTTTTTATCTCTTATCCTTTAATTTTTGACGACCGCTTTTGATTCTGTTTTGGGACCGACACCTCGGTGGGCCTTTTTTAATTTTTTTTTTATTATAGTTTTGTTGCCCTTGGCCGGTGTCTCTCCTGCATAAGAAAAAAAAAAAAAAAAACTAAACTCTCCTTTCCTTCTCAGATCTCCACTTTCAGCTTTCAAATGTGAGTTTGTCACTATTGTCAATCTTACCTCTTTTACTTTTCTCTTCCTACTTATGACATTTTTTCCTATTCTATACTTGCAAGGCTGGATTCTTTATTCTACTTATTTTTAATCAGTCTAGTTAAGCATGCAATATTGTACAGTGTCTCACAAAGATATATTTGAAGTTATTCCATCTCTGCAATCACAAACCGGCCATGAATAAAACTTGCCATTTGAAAAGATGGGGAAGAAAGTCTCACTTCTACACTTTTTACAAATAGCAAGAGTTTTATCCTTGGTCAGTTCGTGGTTGCAAAGATACAAATTCAGAAGTAGGTTCATTTCCTTTTAAAAACCTTATATTAGTCTTCCTGTACCTCAGTGTTCTAATTATAATCTGTGACGGACAAGTCCGTCTCCATCTCCATTTGCATGCACGATCTGAATGTAGACTTTCTTATCCTTCTTTTCTTTTCCTCGCACGTCCTCGCTCCTCCCTTCTCCCTTTCAAGCTTCCTGCTCCTGTCATGGTGGTGCCAAGATCTATCTCTTTTCAAACAAGACAGAATCATCATGTATATGAATGTAGATTAAATATATATATGTATTTTTATCTCATTCATCACACTATCTCTCTTCTCATCTTCTCCATTTGCATGTTTAACAATTTAAAAGACTTTCGATTCTCTATTGTTCCTTCTATTCCTCTTGTTTTTTTCTCCTATGTTGTCATGTTCTTATCTTGTAATTTCTTAGTGATGTTCTCTGTTATGTTTTTTTGCTGCTAGTATATCTTTATAATGCTGCTTCTGGTTCAGCCCTCACATCATTCTTAACATTCACATATGTACTAATTACGCTCTTTGATATGGAATTTTACCCTCACTATTAATCCAGCAGTTATTCTAAGCACGGTTCAGATCTGTGCATGCTTCAATCTTTTGTTCCTTAGCTGGTATTTCATCTTATTTAGTCTTAATTATCATTTATTTCCCTTTGTCTTGCCCTTCCTTATTCTTAATTATTACTTTTTTATGTAAGAGAGATCTGGCCAAGGACAACAAAAAGGCTGAAAGAAAAGGTCCACTGAAGGTGCCAGTCCCTAAAGAGAAGGCAAAATGATTTTTGAAAATTATGAGGAAAATTAACAGTAATATATTTGTTTTTGCTGTTACAAAGAGAAAGATGAGAACATATGTTAATCCTTTCATTCGAAGTGTGTGTGTGAGTGTGTGTGTGAGTGTGTGTGTGTGTGTGTGTGTGTGTGTGTGTGTGCTCACTTTAACAGTTTAACAGGTTATTGAGAAAATGTACTAATACGTTATATATATATATGAGTGTAAATACTTAGTAATTTTTAGGGGTCTTATAACAATCTAGACTTCTATCACGTGTGGACGCTGCATCCGGTCAGCTTTATATATACACACACAGTCATCCACGTCTTGGCTTGCCTGTGCAGACGTGCCGAGTTGACAGAGGTCAGACGCGCGTGGAGCGCCAATCAAGGGGGAGGGGAGGGGAAACACCGCCACAGCACAACTACTACTTACTCTACACAAGACACTTTTTTTAAAATTTGTTGGTGCTTGTTGTTGTTGCTGTTGATGATGGTGGTGGTGGTGGTGGTGGTGGTGGTGGTGGTGGTGATGGTGGTGTTTTCTTTCCTTTATTGTTGCTGCTGCTGTTGTTGCTATTTCTGTTGTTGCTGTTTCTGTTTCTTCTTTCTTCATTCTTCTTCTTCTTTTTCTTTTTTCTTTTTCTTTTTTCCTCTTTCTTCCCTCTTCCTCTTCTTCTTCTTCTTCGTCTTCGTCTTCGTCTTCGTCTTCTTCTTCTTCTTCTTCTTCTTCTTCTTCTTCTTCTTCTTCTTCTTCTTCTTCTTCTTCTTCTTCTTCTTCTTTCCTCTTCTTTTTCTTCTTCCTCTTCTTCTTTCCTCTTCTTCTTCTTCTTCTTCTTTCCTCTTCTTCTTCTTCTTCTTCTTCTTCTTTCCTCTTCTTCTTCTTCTTCTTCTTCTTCTTCTTCTTCTTCTTCTTCTTCTTCTTCTTCTTCTTTCCTCTTCTTCTTCTTCTCCTTCTTTCCTCTTCTTCTTCTTCTTCTTCTTCTTCTTCTTCTTCTTCTTCTTCTTCTTCTTCTTCTTCTTCTTCTTCTTCTTTCCTCTTCTTCTTCTTTCCTCTTCTTCTTCTTTCCTCTTCTTCTTCTTCTTCTTCTTCTTTCCTCCTCCTCTTCTTCTTCTTTCCTCTTCTTCTTCTTCTTCTTCTTCTTCTTTCTTTCTCTTTCCTCTTCTTCTTCTTCTTCTTCTTCTTTCTTCCTCTTTCCTCTTCTTCTTCTTTCCTCCTCTTCTTCTTTCCTCCTCTTCTTCCCTCCTCTTCTTCTTCTTTCCTCTTCTTCTTTCCTCTTCTTCTTCTTCTTTCTTCTTCTTCTTTCCTCTTTCCTCTTCTTCTTTCCTCTTCTTCTTCTTTCCTCCTCCTCCTCCCCTTCTTCTTCTTCTTCTTTTTCTTTTTCTTTTCTTTTTCTTTTTTCTTCTTCCTCATCTTCTTCATCTTCCTCATCTTCTTCCTCTTCTTTCTTCCTCTCCTCCTCCTTCTCCTCCTCCTCCTCCACCACCACCTCAATCTCAGTCTCCTCCTCCACCGCAATCTCAATCTCCTCCTCCTCCTGCTGCTCCTCCATAACCTCCTCCCATAACCTCTCCCTTGAAATCTCATCATGGCCACTTATTTATTACCTTCATTCACTAACCTCACAAAAGGAAAAAAAAAGAGAGTGAGAAAAAATATGAGCGGAGGAATATGAAGGCACCGAATATAAACAAACAAGCAAGGAAGGAAGCAAGGTAAAGATTAGAAGCATGGGAGAAATCGATACCATGAAAGACTAGACTAGGATGAGAGAGAGAGAGAGAGAGAGAGAGAGAGAGAGAGAGAGAGAGAGAGAGAGAGAGAGAGAGAGAGAGAGAGAGGTTGGGGGAAACAAAACAGCACAAGGAAAGGTAAGAACGGCGCAAGGGAGTGAGGGAACAGACACCACAGCACGCACACCACAGCACACACACACACCACAGCACACACACACACCACAGCACACAACACAGCTCAGCCCTCGCCCCGGTCCTGCTGCCATCATGCATAAAACATTAACACCTCGGATGAACAATAGCAAAATAACGAGGGAGCAGCGCACACGTCAATAGCGGCGGTGCGGCAGCCTGGCTATTAATCACTGGAATCATTAAGTGCTGATGGTCTTGAGAAGGAGGTGGTGGGAGGAGGAGCTGGGGGAGGAGGAGGGGGAGGGGGAGAGGGAGGGGGAGGTAGTGATGATAAGGTGGATATAACACACGCACAAACACACACACACACACACACACACACACACACACACACACACACACACACACAAGGGTAGTGACTCCTCCTGTTCTATCTCTTGTCATGCAGAAGGAGTAGTAGTAGGAGTAGTAGGAGGAGGAAGGGGGAGGAAAAGTGCACAGGATAAAAGGAAGCAGGTATGGAGAGGAAGAAGAGGGGGAGAGGGAGTGGGGTAGGGCCGAGTAGGAGGAGTAAGGGCCCTGTGCAGACCTAGCTAGCGTATAAAGGCTAGGGCAAGGTCAGGGTTGTAGCTACTATTGACAAAACTCTAACGCGGAATAAGCCTGAGTGATGGAAACGCAAGACTGTGTGTGTGCCTGCTTTTATGTTAGCTGAGGATAAACACTTTTCTATGCTGCCAAAATAGTTCACCAGTTTTCAGTTCTTTTCATGCATTCGTAGAGTTTTTCCCAAGAGCACGTATCGTAAAAAAGCCATATTTTCGTAATCGCAGCCTCTTACGTCATTAGCTTCATGAGACGGTAAGAGCATAATCCAGGTATGCCTTTATTGTGCCTCGGGATTCACTCTGACAACGGCGTGGCGTATAGCGTGGGTTATAGCGCCCATTCTCCGAGGACGTTGCTCCCGACGCGGTTAAGGAAGGAGCTGGGAGGGGCGGGAGGTGGGGGGAGGGAGGGTGAGGGAAGGGGTGAGGTTGTAAGGTGTAGGGAAAAGAAGGTAAGGAAGGGTGCAGTAGTAATTGGTTGGGTCATTATCGTCATCATCATTATTATCATTATCGGTTCCCATACAAGATAGTGAAATAGGAATCCAGTATCCGAGTCATAGGAACAAGATCAGTGCAGGATACATTGCATATGCACACCAAGTCATACATCTCTAACGGCCAGGTTTTCCTCACTCTGGTTCACTTCCACACTCATTACTTCACCTGGCACGAGCTTTAGCATCACGAGGAAGCCGTGACAAAGGATTATATTCTGAAACACTTCTGCGCCGCCCCTCGACTGCTTTCAGAAGGCTTTGGTTGAAAGAGAGAGGTTTTTAAGGATGTTTTTATGGTTTAGTGACATATGAACAAGATTTATTTATTACTAACGGGAGAAACACTCTTGAGAACCCGGCTAATCATCCATGTGGCCTTTGAAAATAGTCATGGTGAGAGAGCAAAGCGTTTCAGAATACAGGCCTAAGGCACCCACCCCAGCACCCTTCTGTATGGAAGGGGCGCGAGGCTTCATGTATGAGAGTAGGGAATGACGAGGCTACAATCCCTGATGCAATCTGGGCTTCTCCATCTTCTGGACTTGTATCGCGCCGCATTCAGCCCAGTGCAGGTGTGTGGAGGATGATTGATTGAATGAATGATTGAATGATTGATTATCTGAAATTTGACGCCCCAAGAGCTGTGTGCAGGACTGAAGGGGCAGGACGCTCACGCCAGGATAAAAGACGTAAGAGCTGGATGAAGGAAGGCGAGGGAAAGGAGAAGCCAGAGGTAGGGAGGGAAGGAGAGAAGCAGGTTGAGGGACGCAGGTTGCCTCACGATGCTATCGGAACTGTCTTGTTGACGCATGTGTGATGCTTCCATGAACGAAGGGAAGTTAGGCAATCAGTCAGTTTGAGTTTCCTGTGAACAGAGACAAGGAAACTTCACATATTACTGCCACCGAGGTGCGCGAGCCGCTCCAACTCGCCGCCACTCGCCTTGTTTCCTTGGACAATGGTTGGAGGTGAATCAGCCGCTCGTCTGGCCCGCCTTCCAGACGCCGGGGTCAAGGCGGGAAGGTCAGCGGCGGGAGGTCGGGCGGGCCACGCCAACGGAGTCCTGACAGTAATTTGGTCTGCAGTCTCCCCTCCCTATCGCACTCCACGCCCTGTTCCTCCCTAGCACCCCTACGCCCTTCCTCCCCCAGCGCTCCCTCACGCCCCGATGCATCTCCACGCCTGTATGCCGAACGCCCACACATCCATGTTAGCTGGGGAGCCGCGTCTGGGGAAAAAGTACACCTGCATTATATTGCTAACATGTCCCTGAGGATGAAGAGTCGCTTTACTGTCTCATTATACACGAGGGTTACATGAGGGATGAGAGGAGGGAGGAAGGGAAGGAAGAAGGGAGGGAGGGAAGGGAGGGAGGAAGAAAAGGCAATAGGTGGAGAAGTGCATGGGGGGACAAATTATGCAAAAGTTGGGGAAAATATGTGCAAAAATACAAAAGGGTTAGGAAAATATAAGTAATGGTAGCAGATATTTATTGCGTTTAGGATTGCAGAGAGAGAGAGAGAGAGAGAGAGAGAGAGAGAGAGAGAGAGAGAGAGAGAGAGAGAGAGAGGGAGGGAGAGAGAGAGAACATAAATGGAACAATATTCTTTCTTGTGTCATTGTGTGTGTGTGTGTGTGTGTGTGTGTGTGTGTGTGTGTGTGTGGGTGTGTGCGCGAGTTTATTCCCCATGTCCGTCCTTGATTACGAAAGCGGGTTGACTTCTGAAGAGGGAATGGCCTCACTCTTTACCTTCCCCGCCACATGAGGAGAGAGACACCTTACCAGAGGAATATTAATAGTGTTGTTTTCAGACATATGCTGTATTCCAACGCCCCACCACCACCAACACACACACACACACACACACACACACACACACACACACACTCGTAGTTCATGCGTCAGATGTTATGAATGCTACACTCAACGCCAGCACCACCAAACCACACCCAGCACATAACAGATGCCCTGCCTACACTACTATACTAGGAACAACAACTTGAACAACATAAAGAAGTGCTATATAAAATGTGGATGAAAAGAGAAAACAAAAGAAAACAAACTACAGTAAAATATGCAAAACCAGAGGAATCCTTAATTAAGCCGTTGATACAAATATTATATAGCTCCGCATCTACTTCCACTACATCTACACTTACCTCACGTGCTGCCCTCACCTTTACTGCCTCACACACCTTCCCTCCTTCCTTCCCTCCCTCCCTCCCTCTCTCCCTCCTTCCCTCCCTTACACACACAGTTCACGTGATTCTGGCTCTCTCTATATTTTTTGAGTCTATAACCTCCTCTTAGTACAGGTTCTATGCGTGTTCGTAAACTTATACTTTTGTTATGTGCTTGTTGTTGTTATTGTTGTTGTTGTTGTTGTTGTTGTTGTTGTTGTTGTTGTTGTTGTTGTTGTTGTTGTTGTTGATGTTGTTGTTCATCTTGTTTTTCTTAACCATCATCACTACTACTATTACTACTACTACTACTACTCTTCCTCCTCCTCCTCCTCCTCCTCCTCCTCCTCCTCTTCCTCCTCTTCCTCCCCCTTTTTCTCCTCTTCCCTTCTCCTCCTGCCCCTGCTCCTCCTCTTCTTGCTCCTGTTCCTCTTCCACTTCCTCTTCCTCTTCCTCTTCCTCCTCCTCCTCCTCCTCCTCCTCCTCCTCCTCCTCCTCCTCCTCCTCCTCCTCCTCCTCCTCCTCCTCCTCCTCCTCCTCCTCCTTTTGCCTTTTCCATAGTGTCAAGATCACCCCGCTTATGAGCCCTTTCCATTTGTGTCTTTTCATTTCATCTTCCGCTGCTCCCTCTCCTTGCAGCTCCTCCACGTATCACATTAAGGACTCTCTTCTTGTCACACATCAACACACAGCATAATTATCTACGTCACTCTACCTTCATTGTCATTCACCTTCAGTACTTTTTAATTATTCATCTATTTGTATTTTTTTTTTCATATATACTCGTGCACCGTAACTTTCTCTCTATCTCATCTCCTGTCACGCCATGATGCACTCTATGTCATGTTCTCATCTCACGCTGTCCTCACCATATTATGATAAAACACACAATCTTAATCTTACATAGTCTGTCACTCTTATAGCCACACACACACACACACACACACACACACACACACACACACACACACACACACCAGTAACACTCCAATGTTTGTATGTATATTTAACACATCACCTCCCTGTCCATCTTCCGATCTTCACCATTACCTCAGCATCCTCCCACCTCATTGCCACCCTCGGGACATAACGCTCATGTATATCCCGTAGCAGGCACACGCAGGCTTGTATTCAACGCTCTGCTCTCTTACCACGACTGTTTTCAAAGGCCACAGAGATGACTGGCTGCGTTGTCAATAGCGTTTTCCCTGTTTGTAATGCAGAAATCTTGTAAATCTGTCACTAAAACCAAGAAAACACTCTTAAAAACCAGTGTAGATTTGACTAGAGCCTTTTGAAAGCAGTGGAGGTGCGGCGCAGGAGTATTTCAGAATATTGTCCACAGACGCACAGCCGCGGGTAGCACAAACCTTCGCGGAGGCTGAGAAGCGGCGAGGAGTTTCATGCCTTGCAAAACTCGGCTCTCCTCATTTCCTATGCAGTCCACTCCTTCTCCTTCCTTTGTTCCATTCCACTATCCTCCTCCACCCTTGTCCCGCCCCCATCCATCCACCTCCCCATCTTAAAGCAAGAATTTCCTTCCATTTCCTTTCCTCTACCTTGCATCACCACCTCCTCCCTCCTCCCTAAACTCTGCCATCCTCCCACTCACCCCCATGCCTCCCCCTCCCTGCCGGTGCCTCCTCGCCCATCGTCCCTCACCTCCCCGCCCCCTCGTGCCGCCTAAGACAAGAACAATAGCACTGGAAGTCGCCATCGAGATCCGGCACGTTTAAGGTTACTCGTAAACACTGAACCTGCTCCTGACCCATCCAGGAAATATGCGGTACGGTTCCCTCCTAGGCCGCCCTCCAGCCTGACACCACTCCGGCCTTCCGTCACGTCACCTATGTACTGCTATGGCTGTTCTTCGTTGGCATTCAGAACTGGGGAAAAAATTGTTTGTAGGAAGGTAGGAAACTTGCAAGCACAGGTTAACTTTATATTTTCTAGACTACAGGAATATTGAAGAGACTAATGCAAGAGATAAGAGTCTTGAAAGTCGTAGGGGATTGTCGGAAAAAATCGTGCAGCGGGGAAGGGTCGAGTCTGCGTCACTCGATACCTGGCGTGAAGAGGACAAGGCTTGCAGAACACCGGAGTTAACTCAAGGAGGAAAATAAACAGAATACCAAAGTCCGGCGTGAATGTATGCATGTATGTATGTATGTGTGTGTGTGTGTGTGTGTGTGTGTGTGTGTGTGTGTGTGTGTGTGTGTGTGTGTGTGTGTGTGTGTGTGTGTGCTTGACCAGCGCCATCTAGGTGGGCCGACCCGGAACTTGAATCTCTGGCCATGACGAGAGACTTTCCCAAGGACAACCCTACTACCCTCCCTGTCCCTTAAGCTGCTACCCTGACCGCCGCTGCAACAGAGCCGCTGCATTGCCGCTGTCCACCGCCTTTGTCCCCTCCTACCTGCGTTTACCGCCCATTAAAAGAAGTGTCCTGAATCTATTAGGTGTTTATAATCCCTCGTATAACACTTTCAGATGTCCATACTCTTCAGAATCCCTTAAACATTATTATGGAATGCTCAAGACCTTAAGAATCTATCACATAATTGTTTTTAATATTTTAAACCATCAAAATCTCTCACACAATGTTTCCAGTCGCTCAACTCCTTTATGATCTTTCACATCTTCAGTTTTAGGAGGTTGCAAATCTTTTATTTGCGTCCAATCAGTATTGTCAGCACCGCATCGCATCTCCCTCCCAGGCTTCACAAGGGGCGGGTCCAGGTTCCCGTCATTCAGTCACATGGACTAATAGAGTACTGGAAAGAACTTCATCCCTGCTTCTTACGTATTTCCTTATGGGCGGCGCCACCAACTCAACGCCATAGCCAGCAACCACACTGGCCACTAAGAGCCGTATTCAGAAACGCTTTTCTCACTCACCACAACTATTTTCAAAGGCCGCAGAAATGATTAGCCGGGTTCTCATGAATGTTTCTCCTGTTAATAATGTAGAAATCTTGGTAATCTGTCACTGCAACCATAAGAATATCCTTTAAAATCAGTGTCACTTGAAGTAGAGCCTTTTGGATATAGTGGAGTGTTTCAAAATATGGTTCTAAGATTCGTAATCTTAACCGTTTTGAGCTCCACGGACTATTTTCAAGGCCTATAAAGATGAAAAGTCGGGTCGTCACATTGTTTTATTTCCTCATTGGTGCAGCTTCCTTATTAAACTATCACTGAAATCATGAAAACTCTCTTGAAAACTCCAACAAGTTCCACTGGAGCATGGTAAAAGTAGTCGAGACAAGACGCCGAAACGTTTGAGAATACGAACTGAACTGAAAGACTTCAAAAGATCAGCCTCCAGACTCCATCGCTGCCTCTCCTATCACACCCATCAGTGAGTCTCCTGTATATGTCACACGCCACACTCCCCGTCCCTTCTCCAGCAGCTTCGATCCCCACCCTCCACATCCTCACCACCCCACCCTCACCTCCCCACCACCTCTGCCAGCTCTATAGGTTCCCACGTCGAAGGCAGTCCAGCCTCACAGCCACCCACCTCCCTAGTCCGGGTTGGGCTGAGGTTGGCTGGGCTAGGCTGGCAGGTTCCTTCTCTCCCACCACCCCCACCATGCCACTCGCCGCCCACACCGCCACACCGCCCCTCTCCCGGCCTCATTACCATGCGCAACACGTCCACCTCCGCAGCACTTACCATTGTTCCCTGCTCCCTCCCTCCACGTTCCTGCACTGACCGACACAAGCACGCCAGCACACCACAGCACAGCACAGCACAGCACAGCACAGCACAGCAGCACTTCATACTAACACACCACACACTGCATATATCTCTGCAACAGCACCAAATACTCTTTCACACACACACACACACACACACACACACACACACACACACACACACACACACACACACACACACACATGCACACACACACACACACACACACACACACACACACACACACACACACACACACACACACACACACACACACACACACACATCGTCGAGAACCAGCACACCACACCCTGTGCCAATAAAGCACACAACACACCCTTTCAATACACACACACACACACACACACACACACACACACACACACACACACACACATTACGCATCACACACAGCACACTTCCAACACTCCAGGAAAAAAAAGACACATGGATAAAGAAAGAAAGAAAAAAAACAAAACCTCCACTCATGACCTCCACTTCATATGCCTTGAACCTCTGCCGCCAGGTACGCACCCTTCACCTTCCCTGCAGCCACACTCACCCTGCGCCTCTCACCCTGCCCATCACCCTGTTTACTCTTCCACCTACGCCCTCCGTCCACACTGACCTCGATCCCCTACCTTCCTCTCCCTCCTCACAACAACGATCACCAACCCATTCTTCCTCTTCCTTTTTTCTTCTCTTCCTTCTCTTCCTTCTCCTCTACCTGCCCGCAAACGCTTCCTTCCATCCCTGCTCCTCTCCTCTCCCTTCCTTCTTGCATCCATACCTCCCTGCCGCCACTCCTTCCTTCTCCCTTCCTCCCTCCGGCTGAACTGGCATGAGGAAGGCGTTGAGGAGGGAGTGTATTCGTAAGCTCCCGGGAAAGGGTGGTGAGGGTACTTGAGTATGATTGAGGTCTTCGATAGGGTGTTCCTGTGTGTGGTGAGGGGTCACGTTGCAGTGTAAAGAATAGAGGTAGTGGTGGTGGTAGTGGTGCCTTTGCTGTGTGTGTGTGTGTGTGTGTGCGCGCATGTGTGTGTGTGTGTGTGTGTGTGTGTGTGTGTGTGTGTGTGTGTGTGTGTGTGCGCATGTGTGTGTTTGTATGCATGTGTGTATGTGATAAAAATGATTATAGGAGTGAGTGCAGAAGGTAAACAATTACTATATACATACTGCATGCAAGCCATTCACTGCTGCATATTTTGTGGTAACGTATTCCATACACAACCGACAACACCAGTCTGATAACACACACACACACACACACACACACACACACACACACACACACACACACACACACACACACACACACACTCACACACACGCTGACTGTCGATATACAAGCGTCGCGACCCTGCCAGCCATTGAGTGTCATTGTGTCAGAAGAAGAGTGTGCAGGGCGCGTGATCTTTGGGGTGATGAAGGCAACAATAGCGGCGATGGAGGCCAGATACCAGGGACCGTGGGCGACGCGCGGGGAGATAACGATATTAAGAGAGACAATCAGATAATAGCAGAGAGACGGAGAGGAAAGGAAAGAGAGGTGAACCTTGGAGGCAGACGAAGACGAAGCAATAATCTCGGTATCAAAACACAGTCGTTATTCTTCCCCTCGGGGTTTAGATTCTGTTGTGGGAGTGAGATGGAGTGTGCCTGCTGGTGTGTGTGTGTTGGAGTCTGTTATAGAGGCCGTGTTTTCCTGTTACGTACCACATGCTCCACATTGCAGTTCGGTTTCTGTGTAAGGTGAATATGAAGAAATGACCAGATTATTTGCCGGCACACCTGAGCCAGTCATCACCTGCCACATTCCACGCAAGGAAGACACAAAGACTCGGTTTGATTACATCTTCCTCTTACATAATATTTGCTAATGTGAAGTCATAACGTTGAGTCTCATCAAGTCAACATTTACTCAAGCACTTAACGCTGTGGGAAGCATCGCCGCAAACAGCGACTCCGCACAGGAAGGAGGAAGGCGGCGCAACAGAGGAGGAAAGCCAACCCCTCGTGTACTCGTGGCTAGGAAGGAAAATCTAAAGGCCCATGCAAATCAGATCCCGCGAGCGCCGCCACGCACGCAGGCAGGCGCGTTACACTTGACGGGAAAAGATTAGTACTCCGGATGGGAATAACTCGCCAGAGAAATAAAAAAGAAGGACCATGACGTGCGGAGCTTGCTGAACAACCCCGCCTCTCCTCTCCCACAGCTTTGCTAATTAAGCTACCCCAGGGCTGGACGGGGCGCCTCCTGCTGCTCGGCGGGCGTGGGGAGGGCCGGGGAGGTACCGATCCTGGAGGCAGAGGCAGAGGCGTGGGCAGGGGACGATGAGGGAGCGGCTGTCTTCCTGGATGATACTCCAAATACTTCAGCGTGTTGATTTAAAGTGTTAATGTTTTGCTTAGGGTGCATGTGTGGCGGCGCGGCGCACACGTGGGCCGCTCACCTTTCCTCGCAGTGTGCGGGAAGGAGAGGCTGCGACCCTTCCTTTATTGACCCACTCCATCCCCCATGACGCTCCTATCGCCGTCCCTTCCCCGCCTCCCCACCGTAGCGCCGCCGTCCTGCTCTCGCCCTCGCCACGCCCCGGCCACGCCTCCTGCAGGTCACACCCCCGGCCTGCGGTCACGTCCGTCCATGCAGGCGCCGCCACTCACCTCTGTGCAGTCAGGCCACTTTTTCTGTCCCAAGAGGCGTCCTGCATTAAATATATCTGGTCTAATTGGAATATAATTATTTAGCTGGCCTGGTATCACGGAACGTATTACCCTCGCCAGCGTATCTAAGAAGACAGAGATTACTTTTAATGAAAGTACTTGCGATCTGATAAACGGCGCGATTACAAACACCACCAAGCTCTTCGTCGCCTTTCACTCCACCGACTGTACGTAAGGTTTGTGTGAGCCTCCGTCCCCCCGCTGCCCTTCACCCTTCAGTCACTCCCCCCCTCGCCCCCTTTGCAGAATGCCACGGGGACCGAGAAAAGCAAATAGAAAGTGAACTGCTCGCTCTGATTGTGGCCTGAAATATCATCACCTGTGCCCACGACATGGTATCCAAGGTTGGAGGAGGAGGAGGAGGAGGAGGAGAAGGAGGAGGAAGAGGAGGAAGAGGAAGAGGAAGAGGAAGAGGAAGAGGAAGAGAAGTAGAAAAAGAAAATTTGAAAGAGAAAGAGCCTGATGATGATGATGATGATGATGATAAGGAAGAGGAGGAGGAGGAGGAGGAGGAGGAGAAGGAGGAGGAGGAGGAGGAGAAATAGAAGGAGGAGAAGGAGAAATAGAAGGAGGAGAAGAAGGAGGAAGAGGATAAAAACACTACTACTACTACTACTAGTAGTAGTAGTAGTAGTAGTAGTAGCAGCA
>NC_087157.1:9245000-9247500 GCF_035594125.1 Scylla paramamosain | reverse complement strand
GGGGAGGAGGAGGAGGAGGAGGAGGAGGAGGAGGAGGAGGAGGAGGAGGAGAAAAAGAAGAAGGAGGAAGTCTAGGGAAGAGATGAGGGAGGTAAAGAAGAGGAAGAGGATTAGGGAAGGGATGAGGGAGGTAAAGAAGAAGGAGAAGGAGAAGGAGAAGGAGAAGGAGAAGGAGAAGAAGAAGAAGAAGAAGAAGTCTAAGGAAGAGATGAGGGAGGTAAAGAAGAGGATGAGAGAGAGGAGTAGGAGACGAAGGAGGAGGAAGAGGAGGAAAGCAAACAGGAAAGCAGGAGGGACTACAGTGGCGGGACGTCAGGAAAAGGAAGATGTGTGTGTGTGTGTGTGTGTGTGTGTGTGTGTGTGTGTGTGTGTGTGTGTATGTAGATGGAGTGATAGCTTACCTGGGGCGCGGAGCATAGACACGGTGGAGCGAGAAGGCTGAAGTGATGGGTGGGTGTGGCTGCAAGAGAGAGAGAGAGGAGAGAGAGAGAGAGAGAGAGAGAGAGAGAGAGAGAGAGAGAGAGAGAGAGAGAGAGAAAATCCTTGCTTTATAACCTTCAACCTATGAAAATCTCTGGAAAGCCTTATAACTAACATCGCAAGCAACACATTCCTCTAATTCCCAGGCTACGTTGTGCTGTGTTGTGAAGACATTGTGGCATCTTAGCATCACTTCAGGAATTATTCTCTAGTTTCATTATCGACGTGCGATGCCACCTGGGCCTGTTATTGCAATGATAGATCAGTTTGTTAGTCAGTCAAATAGTCAACTAGTGAGTCAGGGCAGTTAGTGAGTTAATCAGTCAGTTAGTCACTCACTCAATTATCCAACCAGTTAGTGAATCAGTCAGTTATTCAATCAGTCAGTCAGCCAGTTAATTAATCAATCAATTATTCATTCAGTCAATCAGTCTATCAATCAGTCAAGTATCATTACCGCGAAGTGGACAACCATTTTAGTCCTTCACCTGGCCACTTCCCAGATGCATCCAGATCACCACAAATATAGTACAGGCTACGTCAGGTTAGGGTTAGGTAAGGTCACGTCACGAATGGCCGGCAAATCACAAGTAATTTATCCGAGGCATCACAGGTGTCAATCTCGGGGTGCAGGTTTCTATCACGGCACACGACACTCCCCACTGCCCATTTAAGCACGAGAGCAAACCGCCGCCGTATGCTAACTCTGGAAACTGTAGGCCTATCCAAGCTTTTTAGGATTGTCTCCTCTGCTACAAGTCTCTTCCCTCTCCTCTCCTCTCTCTCCTCAGTTTCTCACGAGCCACTCACCTGGAGCTGGAAATCACTGGCTATTTTTTTTTTTCTAGAACTCTTTGCACCACCTCGCGAAGTGTTTGATACGGAGAAGGGTGTGAAAGGAAAGAGCGAGGTTGGTGGGGGAGACCAGGAGGAGGGGGGGAGTGAGATGGGGTAAGGAGGAGGGGGGAGTGAGAGGGGCAAGGGACAGCGTGAAGGTGGGTGGTCAAGGCACGAAGGGGAGGAATGGAGACGTAAGATATAAAGGTAATATGAGAAGTATAGGTGTGATCAGTAGGGGGAGGTGGTGGCGGACTCTTATCATCCAGTCCTTCACCACCCTCGTCACCAGCACGGCCAGGGTGAGGGGGCAGCACGAGGGTGTGGTATGGGGAAGGCATACATACCTGCATGTCTATCTGCCTTCCTGTTTGCCTGTTTGCCTGTCTGCGTGCCCCTGTGCCTTCCTTCTTACCTGCCTGCCTACCTGTCCGCTTGTTTGTCCACCAGCTACTTGTGGACTGACTTCAGATTCTCGTGTGGCTTGACTTGAGGTGACTCTGACCTTAACTGTTGGTGGAATGTGCTACTCATATTTATTGTATCATGCCACACGCTGCGCACCACTTTAAATTTCAAGTTGGGATCACACGTCGAGTAACCTTCTGCTTCCACTTCCACTGTGGTTTGCTCCTTCCCTCAGCCTTGCGTCCCTTGATCAGCTGACAGCCTATTTACAGAGCATGATAAATGGGAGGTTCTCCTGGTAAACCCTGGAACTCCCTGCATGCTTCTGTATTTCCTTCTTCCCATGACTTTAACTCTTTCAACAGGGAGGTCTCAAGATGCTTATCCTCCAATTTTGGGTGACAATTTTGACCTTTCTTTTGGGACTGGCACCTCAGTGGGCCTCTTTATTTATTGCTCTTTTTGTTGCCCTTGGCCAGTGCTCCTCTTACACACACAAAAAAAAAGGAGCACAGGACGTCAGATTCAGAGAAGGTTTTCAGGATACTTATCCTCCATTTTTGGGTGACAATTTTGACCTTTCTTTTGGGACTGTCACTTCAATGGGCCTCTTTATTTATCTCTCTTTTTGTTGTCCCTGGCCAGTGCCCCTCTTACATAGAAAAGAGCACAGGATTTCAGATTGAAAGGGAGCACTAAACGCAGTGGAAGTGAGCGCAGGTTACTTGATATGTGATTGTGATTGCACGTACGTAGTGTGTTGCATCATTAGACA
>NC_087157.1:9232500-9235000 GCF_035594125.1 Scylla paramamosain | reverse complement strand
CAGCACAAGTAGCAACATGTCTACTATACCCGCCAAGGGGAGGATCCGAGCTGTGGTGCAGAAAGCGTGCATCAACCCTGAGCCACGATAACCACGTCACCGCCGCTGCTGCGAGAATAATAATGATCGTTAATTTCGCTTTATTGGAAGGGAGACAGCCTCGTTACATAAAGTATTCATCTTCGTTTTAATTAAGGAGTCAACGCGGTGGCTGACGTTAACTGTTGCGAGGAGGTGACAGGTGTGCGTGTGTGTGTAGTAATAGTACACACACACACACACACACACACACACACACGCACGGACATCATTTACTCTCCCAACAACAACAATTTTTCCATTTAATGCGTCCCGAGCAGCGATTATGCGATGAGCACTTTTTCTTTTCCCGGTCACCGCCGCCGCCGTCCAGCTGCCTCCCCTTCATCGCCCTGACAACCCCGCGCCACCGAGTCTCCGGGGCGCTGGGGGAGGCAGACCAAGGAAGAACAGAGGGAGATCAGCACTGCCGCCCCTCAGCATCTGCTACAAACACCAGTATCCAACATGCATGTGTGTGAAGCGATAGTTTCCTTAGGTTAGATATAGGTACTGGGCAAGTCAGGAGAGAGAGAGAGAGAGAGAGAGAGAGAGAGAGAGAGAGAGAGAGAGAGAGTCGTATCTAGAACTCTGTCTTTATTACGTTTTCTTTTCCTATTCTTTGTCATACCATGTTACTATAAACAATATCACTATAATTGCTTGTCTCGGTAGTTTGCTGCTGGAAAAATCAATGAAGAAAACTTACTGGGAATCACTGGTCGTAGTAGCGATATTAGATGTAAGTAGTAATAGTAGTAGTAAGAGGAGGAGGAGGAAAAGGAGGAGGAGGAGGCAGTGTACGAGTAAGAGTAGTGGGCGCGGTGCCAGGAAGGGAGGGACTCGAGAAAAGTTGTACTAGAGGACACTGGACGGAGTGAGAATGTGAGGATGTGAGGGCGTCCACGTCACCTCTTTGGACACTGCTGAGTGCAGGTTCCGTCAGCCCCGCCAGCCGCGTCATTGTGCCATGGTTCTTGTGGCGCTGTGTGGATTCAGTGTGTTAGCGGACTAATCTGCGTTCCTTTTGGTGATGATAATTACTTAGCACTTGCCGTGGGGACGAGCACTGGCGGCGCCCCTGGAGCTTTCTCATTGGTTTACAGCTTATTTAGATTCCAGTCCGCATATAAAAGTCGGATTTTTGTAGCAGTAAGTTTTATTTTATGAATTATCAGAGGTAATGTTTTCTGAGTGGCTTTACCCTTTGAAATCATATGAAGCGTGACCCCGCAGCCTCCCCAGCGGTGACTCCTGCTGCCCACGCGTGTCAGATAGGATGCAACTTTCGTGTCATGTGAAGACCAGGTTCCTTACCGAAAAAAAGTGACCTTCTATGACCTAAGAACAAGTCTGGTATCAACGTATCGCCCGGAGGCACCCCAGCAGCAGCGGGGCGGCGTGGCGAGGCGGGACCACCGCCACGAGGGGCATTAACACTCTTCCTCGGCCTGGCGTCTCATGGTGGCGGCAAGTTCAGTGCTTAGTGTTTTGGGGCCAAGAAGCCAAGCGGCCCCACCCTTTGTCTCGATGCCGAAGGGAGGCTGTGGCAACGACCTGCAGATCCTTGATTATATATTTGGTTTCCACGGAGCCTCGAACAAGAACCGCCGCCACTGCTGCCGCCACCTCTCCCCGCGTCCCCCTCCACCCTCGCCCCGGCCCCGCCACCCCACCACCGTGCCCCCAGGACTCGCTAATCCCTGGATTGATGACGCGGACGACATTCTCGGCGCGTTTCCCAGTGCATTGACTCCTCCTCCTCCCTCAATGCTGGCCGCGTCCTCCCCTATCTCTCCTTCCTCTTGTCTCCTCCTTCCCCCTCCGTCTTCCTTACTCTTCCTTCCCTCTTTCCCTTCCCCCTCCTCACACAGAGGCCCTTACCCATACCCTCCCTCCCGGTCATCCTCCCGCATGCCTCCTAACGGGTGACTGACTCCCTCCCTCACGCCCTCCCTCTCCCTCTACTCACCTCGGACACCTGCCACTCACCCCACCCACGCCACACCTTCCTCCCTTCGCAGGTGGTGGGCATTGCGTGACGCCTACCTTACCTGCCTCCAGTAAGTGCCTCTCCCACGCACGCTGATCCGTGTGTGTGTGTGTGTGTGTGTGTGTGTGTTTTATTTTATGAATTATCAGAGGTAATGTTTTCTTAGTCGGTTTACCCTTTGAAATCATATGAGGTAAGATTCTTCGTACAGTTGCTAACTCTACAAATTCACCCACCAGTCACTCCCTTCAGTCGCTTCTCTTCTGGTGCAGCGACCCGCGAAGTATAAGAAGCAGGGGCCGCTTGCTCCACACCTGTTTTCTTGAATAGTCTACATGAGAACATAAGTAAATAAGGGAAGCTGCAAGAAGCCATCAGGTCTACACGTATCAGTTCCTGTACAACAATAGAGTCGATCAGTGTTCAAGA
>NC_087157.1:9225000-9227500 GCF_035594125.1 Scylla paramamosain | reverse complement strand
AGGCGAAGCGTCGTGTTGTCTCTGAGGGTCGCCACCTTGGCCTGGGTTCACCGCTGTGCTTCACTCAGGCGCAGCGCTGGACGTGACCCGCAGCATGAGAAAACATTTTATTATATAGATGACCCTGCGATCCCTTCCTCTCTACCCGGTGGGGGGGGGGACCATCCTTCTGGGCTGTGGAGGGAGGGAAGGATGGTTTTTCTTGGCTGGGGAGGGAGGGAGGGAGGGAGGGACTTACTGGGTTGGGGAGGGAGGGAGCGAGGGAGGGTTTTGCTGGGCTGGGGAGGGAGGGAGGAAGGGAAGGAGGGAGGGAGGGAGGGAGGTCTTGCTGGGGTGGGGCTGGGGAGGGTTGCGGGGTGCTCACTGCTCACGGTGGGTCGCCTGAGAGGAACACGGGGCACAACAGGAGGTGACTATCCTGTTGGGAGCATTTTAGGGTTACCGTGTATCCTGTTATGGCGCCTTGGTTGTGGCGCCGCCTTCTCCTACTCCTCGCTCTCTCGGGAAGGTCGCTGGGGTCTTGCTCTCTCTCTCTCTCTCTCTCTCTCTCTCTCTCTCTCTCTCTCTCTCTCTCTCTCTCTCTCTCTCTCTCTCAAGATCTTAACTTGTTTGTTTATTGTTTATTTATTTATTTATTTATTCATTTTGTGTGTTTGAGGGTTTGTGTTCTTACTGCGTATTTTTGTACGTGTGTGTGTTTATCTGTAGGTCTGTTCATATATCCAGTCCTCTGTCTATCTATCTGTCTTCCCATCTATATATATATGTCAGTCAGTCTATCTATCTATCTATCTATCTATCTATCAACTGTGTGTATGTATGTATGTATGTATGTATGTATGTATGTATGTATATATCCACCTATGATCTGTGGAGTGCAAGGCTTTATCTTTGGCCAAAACCTGCTGGATCGCCTTGTATGGCAGAAACAGAGGCGACTCCGTTCAGCGAGGCCGACCGACACACGATAGGCCAAGGGGCGCCGGGAGAGAAAATGTGACCCTAGAATTTGTAGCTTATCACAATGTTACCACAATGTTTGTTACCTGCAGTGCGTGTGTCAATCCATCCAGCAACGAGGAATACCACGTAGAGTGAAGATTTTCCATAATTTCTTTCCTTTGTTTGTGATATGGATAAGTAGAAGTGAAACAAGTTAACATGAACAGGAGAGGAGAGGTGAAGACTGCGGTGATGATCTCATTCCTGACGTCAGTGATTCCCCGATCTTGTTACCTGCGTGTTGCCTGACTCACCTGTGTGTTGGTTCACCTGTGTGTTCAAGGAACAGGTGTGTGAGTGTGGGCTGGCTGGTGGGCGTGGTGGTGATGCAATGGGGTAAGGAAGGGGCGTGGAGGATGGGGGAGTTAAAGGCCTTAGTCTGGATTCACGGAAAGTTTGGGTGCCTGCCTCCAGGTGTCTCTGGAGGTGACGTAACACGTCTGGGAAGTCTCGAGGTCTGGAAGAGGAGAAAATATTTAAAGTGAAAGTCAAGTGTGTGTTTACATTGGCAAAGTGGCCGTTTAACAGAGCAATATATCACAGGAAGTGACGCTTACCTCACAGACGCACACGAGGAGCAGACAACGCGAGGGTTTGCTAATGATATGCGGCGGCTGTGTTTCACAATTGCCAGGAAAACACGCATTAACAGCCATTACGGAGAAGTCTTACGAAGCCCTCGGCGTACTCGGCCAGGTAACGACAGGGCGGGAGGCTGTTAAACACGGCACGAACACGGCCCAGGCAAGCTGCAGGTGGTCCCCCGACGCCCCTGCCTCGGTTATTGATGACGAACACCCAACACAGCCCCTTGGCCCCAACCCTGCCAGCCAACACCGCCCTGCCAACCCCTACCAACCTCTAACAGTCTCATCCCTCTTACTCCCTCTATACGCAACTCTCCCAACCCTGCCCACCCGTACCTCATCCCATTCCCTTGCAATCCCTGTCATACCTTTCCAACTAGCACACCACACCACGCCCATCCAGATCCTGCTGTCGTTTTTTTACCAACCCCTGCAAATCTTTATTCTTCTTTTTTCATACTCACCTCAAACCATTCCAGTTTCGATTAGACTCTGCCAATCTTCACTTTGCTTTTCCATTCCCATTCCATCTAAACCTGTCATTCTACAATCCATTCCAGCCTGTATTTTCACTCCCTGCCTCCATACATCCTGTCTCTACTACCAGCTCACTCCTGTTCCTATCATCCTTCAGTCCCTCTCACTCCCTACTCTCCTCCGCTCTCCCTGCTCCTGCCCTACAATCACCTCAGTCATCTATCAGCTCTCCATCCCCCTCACACCAAGAGTCTCACGTGCCTTTTTTTCTCCCTCACGTCCTCGTCTGCAGAGAGAGAGAGAGAGAGAGAGAGAGAGAGAGAGAGAGAGAGAGAGAGAGAGAGAGAGAGAGAGAGAGAGAGAGAGAGAGAGAGAGTGTTCCTGAAGGTTGCTGTAACAAGGCGTCTTCATCAGCCCCATACTGTACTGTAGTG
>NC_087157.1:9212500-9220000 GCF_035594125.1 Scylla paramamosain | reverse complement strand
GGTGTCCCTGTTGCCCTGAGACGCTCCAAGGGCGACCCTGTGTTTACCTCGCGCGGTTTACGTGTCTTTGTTACCAGTCCGCGTTTTTTTATTTTTTTATTTATTTATTTTTTTTTTGTTTCTATCTCTCTTTCTCTCATATTTTTGTAAGGAGGAGGAGGAGGAGGAGGAGGAGGTAGAGGAGGAGGACGAAGAAGAATTACTAAAAGAACTACAAAAATTACTACTACTACTACTACTACTACTACTACTCGAAACTTGTGGGTACCCTGCGGTATTCTGATTTTTGTGGTGGTGGTGGTGGTGGTGGTAGTGGTGGTGTGATCTCTAGGTAGAAGCACACATGTTATTAACTTCACTCCTTGATAAAAAAAAAAAGAAAAAAAAGAAAGACTTGTAGCACTTATTCAGAAACTCACAGGGATGCTCGTGCCTTGCTGATTATTATGAGTGGAAGAGAAAGAGAAGAAGAGAATTGCTAGATAATCTTGCCCACATACCTCGTTCATTACAGGAGGGAAGGAAGAGGATTGTGTAGATGCTTGATAATGTTGTGTAGATGCTTGATAACGTTGTCCACGGGGTTTGAAAAGCCGAATAAAGTTAATATTGATTATGATAAAACTTGCATGGATAATTCCTCCTTGTAGATTGTGTGAGAAAGGAAAAAATATCTTGACTATCAGTAATCTGCCTCACATCGCTGAACAGCATAGCAGAATTAATATAGATTGTTATAAAACTCATCACGTTTTGTCTTTTACTGCTATTAAGGCGAAGATTATGATTAAGTTAGATTATTATGCGAAAATTAGGTGGAGAATAATGTTTTTGAGCCTCTTAACTTTTTGCATCAGCATATGAAGAATGTCAGCAAGAATCTGCCTGGTATTAAGACTGCGCGAAAGTTGATTTAGAAGCAGGAAACTGTAAGAGAAAAGGAGGGAGCGAGTCAGGAGGAGGGAGTTAGAGAAAGAGAGGCAAAGTTAGAAGAGGAAGCGTTGTTAGGTGAAGGGAGGCAGGTAGTTTGAAGAGAAGGATGTAGTTACAAGAAGAGAGGCAAGGAATTAGAGAATGGGAGGCAGGAGGTGAAGAGCCTGGTCCTATCTTCATTACAGTCGTTAACATTCATGCGTCGGCTTCCTCAGAACCAAAAGGAAAACCAAAACTAAATAAGATAGACAAAAATTTAGTGAGATGTAGTAAAAGTGACACAAATTGCAGAGAGAGAGAGAGAGAGAGAGAGAGAGGAGAGAGGAGAGAGAGAGGAGAGAGAGAGAGAGAGAGAGAGAGAGAGAGAGAGAGAGAGAGAGAGAGGTGGCAGGTAACTCATCTTATTATCACTTGTACACCTGCGTGGAAGGTTTGGGATGCTTGTCTCGGCAGCTCCATCACCCCATCACCTTGTAACATTACCTCCTCTCCTCTCCTCCCCCCTCCCCTCGTCCCCTCCCCTCCTCGTCCCCTAAAGGCGGAGACGAGGCCCTATGGACACCTTTGCCCTCGGGTGATCATTATACCGAAGGGGGAAGAGATGTTGAAATGGCTAAGAGGCGATATGAACGTGTTTCTAATGATTTTCTTGTGTATGTGTGTGTGTGTGTGTGTGTTTGTGTGGGGGGGTATACATCCTCTACTTTCCTTTTTTTTTTTTTTTTAATTGTCTTTCCATTTTATTTTCTTTCCCTCTCCCCCTTGTTCTTTTTATCATATTCTTTCCCCCATGCACTCTTTTGATATTGATCTTGTGTTATATTTTCTTTACTCCTCTCCTCTTTGTTTTTTGTTTTTTTTTCATCTACTTTTCTTCCCTTTCTATTTTCTTTGTCAATAATTCCTCTCTCCCTCTCTTCTTTTCTCTTCTTTTCTTATCATATTCTTTCCCTCATGCATTCTTTTGATATTGATCCTTTCGTGTATTCTTTTTTTTTTTACTCCTCCTCTCCTCTTCTTTTGTTTTCGCCTCATTTTTTTTTTTATGTTCCTTCCCTCTCCCCTTCTCTCCTTTCTTTTCTTATCACATTCTTTCTCTCATGCATTCTTTTGATAATGATCCCTGTGTCAGTTTTCCCCCTCTCCTTCTCTCCTTCCTTTCCCACGTCCTTCTTCAGTCAGTATCTCTTCCACCGCGTCCTATATATAACCTCTGTCCTTTCACTTTCCTCTGTCTTGCCTCTGCTTTCCCTCACCACCACCGCCATCACGCATCTGCTTTCACTTCCTCCCAGACGCCTCACCACTGTCCACTCTGTGTCACTCTATTATTTGGCCTCCTTCTATTTGGCTTTATATCTACAGGACCTCATTAGGGTCTCTCTCACTCTCTCTCTCTCTCTCTCTCTCTCTCTCTCTCTCTCTCTCTCTCTCTCTCTCTCTCTCTCTCTCTCTCTCTCTCTCTCTTGAAAGGGAGAGAGAAAAGACTGGAGGAGGAAAAGGAGGAGGAAGAGAAGATAAAGGAGAAGGAGGAAGAAAACACAGGATAACTAAACAGCACCAGCCGTGGCGTTCCTCGCATGGCTGTTTGGGAACTAATTCTGACTAACTACAGGGTGAAGAGATGGGATGGTACAGCAGAAGGCGCAGGAGGAGGAGGAGGAGAGATGAGAAGATAAAGGAGGCAAAGGAAGAGTAG
This sequence comes from Scylla paramamosain, assembly GCF_035594125.1. Lineage (NCBI taxonomy): Eukaryota > Metazoa > Arthropoda > Malacostraca > Decapoda > Portunidae > Scylla > Scylla paramamosain. The sequence continues at coordinate 9,217,368 of NC_087157.1, read as the reverse complement.
TAGGAAGAGGAGGAAGAGGAGGAGGAGGAGGAGGAGGAGGAGGGTGATGATGGTGAAGATGATGGTGAGGGAAGGTGAGGCGGAGGGCTGGCTACTCGCATCTACATTTTCCACTGTGCTAATGACTGCCGCGTCAGGAGGTACCCGGCCTGATTACCTGACTCGACCACCGCCCCGGGCCACCACGAAGGCCTCCGCCCCTCCACCACCCCGCCACTCCTCGCCCAGCAGCCCGCCTCTCCAACACGCCTCTGTCCCTCGCCCCTGCAGTCCCTACTCCTCTGTCCCTCGTCCCTGCAGCCCCCACGCCTCTGTCCCTCGTCCCTGCAGCCCCCACGCCTCTGTTTCTCGTCCCTACAGCCCCCACGCCTTTTCCCTCGTCCCTGCAGCCTCTTTCTCTTGCCCCTACAGCCCCCACGCCTCTGTCCCTCGTCCCTGCAGCCCTCCCCCCTCTGTTCCTGCAGCCCCCACGCCTCTATCCCTCGCTCCTGCAGCCTCCACGCCTCTGTACCTCGTCCCTGCAACCCCATCCCCGCCTCTGTCCCTCGTCCCTGTATCGTCGATAATCTAATCAATGAGTGTTATTACTCTCACAGGTAGATTTAGTACTTGGCATCGGCGGTGACAGGTAAAATATCTGTAATATCGATTCTTGCCTCCTTCGCGGCCCCGGGAGGCGGAGGGTCGCGGCCTCTACTAACCAACCAACCAACCAATCAACCAACCACCAGTCTGTCTACCTATTACTTCTTACTGTCTAGGGGGACACAGGTGCCGCCATTAATGACTCTACGTAATTATATTTTTCCTCTCCCGATTTTAATTCGTTTTTCCTCGGAATCCAAGCAGGTGAGGGTGGAGTTACAGCAGTACGTGGAAGGGAGGAGTACCGGAGGGGATGCGCAGGGGTGATAACTGGGGCACAGGGAAGGCAGGGAGGAGACCACGGAAGGGATAAGGGAGTTGGGTGGAGACTGAGGAAAGGATGGTTAGGGGGATAAGGGAGAGAGTATGGGAGGAGACTGAGGAAGAAAGGGTGAAGGAGTAATAAGGGAAGATAAGAAAGTGATAGTGAGGAAGAGATAAGGGAGGTTGGGAGGAGGCTGAGGAAGGAAGGGTAAACGAGGAATAAAGGAAGGTAAGAAAGGGATAGTGAAGGGAATAAGGGAGGTAAAGGAAGGGAAGGTTAAGAAAAATAAGGGAAGTTAGGAAGAGGTTAAAGAAGAGACTGAGATAATGAGGGAAACTAGAGAGAGGTTAACGAAAGTATGGTGAAGAGGAACAGGGGAAGATAGAGAGAGGTCGAGGAAAGGGATAGTAAGGAAAATAAGGTAGGGCGATGAGAGGATGAGGAAGAGCTAGTAACGAGAATAAGGAAGGCTGCTGAGAAATTAACAAAAGGATGGTTGATGGAAATAAGGAAGCCTGCATGGAGAGGAAAAGGAAAGGAACAAGTGATAGTTGGGGGGGGATGAGGGAGGATGCTGAGAAACTGAAGAAAGGGCGGTGGATGGGAATAAGGAAAGCTGTCGGGAGGCTGAGGAATAAACGGTAAAGAGGAATGAGGTATATGTACTCGGTAATTACAGGTGTCTTCAGCGGCTCCTCTCAGGTAGACGCGGGCACACCTGTTGATGGAACGCTGGCTACACACCTGAGGATTAATGAGAGAAAGAGAGAGAGAGAGAGAGAGAGAGAGAGAGAGAGAGAGAGAGAGAGAGAGAGAGAGAGAGAGAGAGAGAGAGAGAGAGAGAGAGAGAGAGGGAAGGGAAAGTAACAGTAGTAATGATAATAACAATGAAAATATATAATAAAAAAAATGATCTGTTATTTCACTGGATCATTATATTACAATGTTTTAAGTGACATTTTTCATTGCCTTGAAATACTTCTCTTTCTTTATTATCTGGTTTAATTCCTGCTTTCTTTTTTTGTTTTTCTCCCTTTCCTCTTTTCCTGTTTTTTTTTATATGTGTGTGTGTGTGTGTGTGTGTGTGTGTGTGTGTGTGTGTGTGTGTGTGTGTGTGTGTGTTTGTGTGTGTGTGTGTGTGTGTGTGTGTGTGTGTGTGTGTGTGTGTGTGTGTGTGTGTGTGTGTTTCCAGCTATAATAATAATAATAATAATAATAATAATAATAATAATGATAATAATAATAATAATAATAATAATGATAATAATAATCTCACGAGTTTGTTAAGAATAATGTCACATCACCATCACCAACACTACCTTCGTCTCCTCCTCCTCCTGCTTCTCCTCCTCCTCCTCCTCCTCCTCCTCCTCCTCCTCCTCCTCCTCCTCATCCTCCTCCTCCTCCTCCTCCTCCTCTTCCTCTTGATAGCATCTGTCGATGAAGGAGCAAGTTTGGGCACAGCCACACTCCCTCCTGCCGCCAGCCTGTTCGCATTCCTCCATCTCGCTGGAAAATGTAGTGAATAATGCAAGGTTAGGACTCTCTCTCTCTCTCTCTCTCTCTCTCTCTCTCTCTCTCTCTCTCTCTCCTCTCTCTCTCTCTCTCTCTCTCTCTCTGCAGTTTCCAATGAATTATCTTATTGCCTTCCAATGATCTTTTCTTATCTCGACATTTTGCTCGTTGTCTCTTCTGTTATGCCATTTACAAACTCCTCAAGTACTTTTTAATTTATTCTATTATTTGTCCTGTTTTTTTTCTTCTTCTTATTTACTTTTTTTCTCCGGGTGTGTGGCAACAGGTTTGGATTCTTGGGACGATTAAGAATGGTCGTTTGTCTAATCTTTGGAATCTCCGCCACCACCACCACCATCACCACCAACACAATCACCAGAATATCTCTCTCTCCCTCTCTCTTTCTCCCTCTGTCGGTCACTGGCGAGGCAGAGCTGGTCCAGGTGAAGGGTGGGGCCATAAAGTATCCTGAAGACAATTAAAGCAGCCTATTTTATTATACCTGGGCCGGGATGCTTAAGTGTCATCAGTATCTCCAGCAGACGAGAGCTTTGTGTATTTATTGCTAACGTGCGGGTTATCTCTTCCTCCCTCTGTCGCTATAAAGTAAAGGATAAGGAGGCCATGGGTGTGTGTGTGTGTGTGTGTGTGTGTGTGTGTGTGTGCATGTTTGTGTATATGTGCGCTTCAAGGCTGTCTGTGTGTTTCTGTGTCTGTGTGTGTTACAAAGTATTGAAACCTGCCACGATATAAGAGAAAGGTAATAGCTTTTTTTTGCTTTATACAAAAAGGTGGTTGAGCTTGTGTCATTTGCCTGTAAAAGTGCTACAAAAGTTCAAATGCTGTAAGCGTCTGTCACCTCGTGTGGTTCTTACTGTGTTGTCTTGGGTGTTTGTTTTGAGTCGCTCAGATAAGTCTTGTCTGAAAAATGTCAGCATTTAAACTTGTAAGATAAAAGTCGATATCTCAGGCTACAAAAACACAGTACATCGTGCAGCAACCCAAACGTGGTCCCTCATGAACAAAAAAAGAAATGTCTGTATCTAAACACAAAGAAAATGTCACTACGTATTTAAATGTCCCAGAAGACAATGCCAATATTTTACACTTCCACAAGCATGCTGCAGATATCAGAACCAAAAAACTTGATTCTTAAAATAATATAAATTCATACTTCTCAACAATATCAATATTCAAACACCTTAAAAAAAAAAAAAATATGAGAACCTGCATAGATTTTATTCTTAATATAAGCAAGACAAACGTGACCCTTGAAAGACACCAGTATTTGAACCTGCGGGACCGTGTGATGTGAGTGCAGTATATCCAGTTATTTTGACCCACGGGTTTAGATTATAGACGCTCAGCTTGATGTTATAGGTTATTAGTAAAATCAAACCTTACCATCTAAATGCTGCTATGAAGATTAGTAACACCAATAAGGATGCTGAGTTTAACATCAGGAAACATTGTCTGTCCCGTTCATATTTCGTGTTATCAGTGTATCATTGATATCTATGACGCACACACCACCACCACCACCACCACCACCACCACCACTACTCCCTTCATCTTCACCACCACGACCACCACCACCACCACCATCTTTAAGTAAGGCTGTCTGGGTGGTCTTGTCACCTTACCTTACCTTACCTTCACTCCCTTCACCACCCACGCCTCCCTCCACACACCCCCACAACCACCACCTCCCACACCCCTACAACCACTACCTCCCGCTCCCCCACAGCCACCACCTCCCACACCACACCGCCACCACCTCCCCTGCACACTTACACCAGCTTCCCAAACACTTATCTACGCCCAAAGTCATCACTACGTACTCTCTCCATCATTCACGCCTCACTCATCCTCTCGTCACCACTCCTCCCTCGCCACACATCACTCACACGTCAATCTTCCCTCATTCATGACACGCTATGCATCACACTCCATTGTCTGGTCACTCACATACGCTCTATACGCATCACCATATCAATATTATAGTCAGTCAATCAGTTAGGTTATTCTCTTAGTCAGTCAGGTAATCAGTCGGTCAGCCAGTTAATCAGTTGGTGAGTCAGTTATTTAGTTAATCTTTCAGTCTGTCAGCCAGTCAATTAGTCAGTCGATCGGTCAGTTAATACATGAATAAGTTATGCAATTAATCATTCAGTCGGTCAGTTAATCAGTCAGCCAATCAGCCAGCCAACCAGTCAATCAGTCCATCAGTCAGTCAATCAGTCGATCAGTTATTCATTCAGTCATTCATTAGTTCAGTCAGTTATTCAATTAGTAAATGAGTCAGTTACTTGATTATTTATTCAGGCAGTCATTCGGCCTCTCAATCAGCCAGTTAGTCGGACACTCACCTCACTCATCCATACAACCAGTCATTCCCTCATTCACCCATACAACCAGTCATTCCCTCATTCACCCATACAAC
>NC_087157.1:9197500-9207500 GCF_035594125.1 Scylla paramamosain | reverse complement strand
ACCCGGTAAACCAAAATTGTGAGAAGTATAATGGTGTTAGTGATGCTTGCTTTGTGTGTGTGTGTGTGTGTGTGTGTGTGTGTGTGTGTGTGTGTGTGTGTGTGTGTGTGTGTATGTGTGTGTGTGTGTGTGTTTGTGTTTGTGTGTGGTGGGAGGGGGCGGGGTATATGAGGAGCACCACGTTCCCCTCCTGACATGCCCTGGTGATGGTGCAGGGCCGCCCAGGGCACCGCCACCCTGGTACACACTCCCCGTCGCGCTAGGGGTCAGGTGCCTGGTCGCTGAACCCTGGGAGAAAGCAGCTTAGGGCATGCAGGCGTAAAGGGGGAAGGCTATAGGGAGAGCAGGAAGGAAGGAAGAAAGGAAGGGCTGGAGGGGAGGCAGGGGAAAGGCAGTCGGCGGTGTAGAGGGAAGATAGCGGACTGTTGTTTTAATATCAAGTCTCACACTGGACTGCTGCTAGTGGGCCTCTGCTCTGCTGTTGTGAGGGTGTCTTGCCTGACCTTGTCCTGCCTTGTCCTGCCTCGGCCTGCATGGCGCATCTCTGCCAGGATGTGTTGTTGTTGTTGTTGTTGTTGTTGTTGTTGTTGTTGTTGTTGTTGTTATACTTTTTTACTTTCCCATGTTGATCTCTTCATGTGTCAGATTCATCTCCACTACATGTATCTCCACTGACCTGTGTGCATTTCCAAGTCTACTGTTCATTTGCCTTGTTTCAGAGCTTCTGTGCCTCCCAGTCGTAAGTTACAGGCCTGTAATATCAAACGTCTTGGCACTTTGTCTGAATTACTATGAAAATATTTTATTTGAGGTCACATGAGTTTCTTACGGTGTTTTCATAATTCTCGGAACATCTTAATGGTCAATGAAAAATACACATATGAAAATTCGGTCTTTGAAAATAGTCCTTATGAGAGAGCAATACTTTTCAAAATAAGGCCGCAGCCGTAAACACGCATCTCTCCTTAGTGGCATGTCCAAGTAAGACCTGTTAGGCTCTATGTGGGAGTACAGCCTCACCATCCTGAAGAAACAAGATTTCTTTTTGAATTGCAGCACCGTCACACGTGTCTTGCCTTTCACTGGTACCTCAGTGTTGGTTTAATCAAGATGACACAAGAGTTTTTCAAATTCTTCGATCTTTCCCTTTTCCTTTGTTAGTCATTCCAACCTCGAACAAACACTCATTCTTACATCGCTGCGGGTGTTCATTCAGCTTTGTCACAGATCAGCTCAGTATAGGACACATAATACACGAATCCTGCTGTTGCACGACCTAACATTGTACAGTGTGTTTTCTAAACCCTCGTCACTTGGTGCGGCATGGGAACATGTTTAGTGTAAGTCTGTTGGTGGAGTGAATACGATTATAGCAGGGATGGCGCAGTAGTGTAATAGAGGATGTCTGGCCTTGGGAGGGTAGAGGCAATCACTCTTGGTCACACAGCGTCACTCAGGGTTTCATCAGAGTCCTCATGGGGCAAGGAACTCTAATCGAACTTTATTTTTAGTGAATCATGTGAATCCATAATGCATGTCTTGATAAAATATCTTGCTACATTGATCGCGGTGCTTCATCATCAATCGATTCATGCAAAGTCTCCTCCAGAAAATAAACACTTGGAAATGGTCTTGGATTGACTGGTAGTGGGATTTATGCCATCATTTCGTATTCTTAAATTGTTCAGCAACTTTTTTAACGATGTTGATGAAGGGCCGGATGACGCGTCATTGCCGGCACATTTATCGTGTCTCGTTTACATGGCAGCCTGGCGGGAGGGTTGCGTCACCAGCTGCCCCTCACTGACTGGCTGAGGACTTAACGTGTCAGGCCCGGCAGACGCTCATTAATATATCTCTGTATGTGATTGACTTACTGTGCTCATTTGAATATACAACTACTCAAGTGATCATGAGTTCAAAATTGCATAATATTTCCTCAGATGTTTGTGTTCCGGGGCGGCAGTGTGCAGACGTGAAGCCAGCGTACCCACACACTCTGCTCAGTCCCGTGGATATGTGATTATGAGTCCTGTCAATATTTGCACGTTTTCCTTTTTTAATCTTCAGGTCAATTCGAGTTTTGTAAGACATAAAAAGCGAGAGAAAGAGAGAGGAGAAAAGGATACGAAGACACCTGCAGGATTATTAGAGAGAAGGAAAGAAAAAAAAATGACATGAACATTACTAGGAAAGAAATTTTACAAGACACTCCAACATTTTGCGTGTGTCGAAACATACAAATGACTGAATACACACACACACACACACACACACACACACACACACACACACACACAGACGGACAGTGTAATGACCACATATTTATGATGTACAATGCAAAAAACTGTTAAAACTGCACAAAAAAAAAGATGTACATTAAAAAGAACACACACACACACACACACACACACACACACACACACACACACACACACACACACACACACACACACACACACACACATACACACACACACACGATGCATACTTCATGAAATCCCAACCCAATCTTTTCCACCTTTTCTCTTTTGGGACCTCCTCATTTTTCAGCATACTCGTACATACCTGGAGTCACTTTCTTTCTTCACGGGGATTCCTGCGCTTTGACTCACCTGAGCAAACAAGGCCCGCGACAGGTGGATCGGCTCGAGATTTGGCCAGGTGGAGAGCCAAGGAAAAATTGCCGGTCTCGAGAAGAATGATGCAAATTTATGATAAAGAGTTGCTTGAAAATATATCCATCTCCTCAGTCTTCCTCAGGGTATGGTGGGTGGGAGGGAGGGGAGGGAAGGGGAGGGTAGGAAAGGGGAGGGGAGGAGATGGCAGTGACCGACGGGGAATGGCAGGGGTAAGGTATGGTTATGGGTGGTGGTGGTCGTGGTGGTGGTGGTGGTGGTGGTGGTGGTGGTGGTGAGGACGTTGGTCTTCGCGTGTGAAATGCAGGTTTGGAAAGCTTTTTTTTTTTTTTCCTCAGGACAAAAACAACAACAGCAACAACAAAGTTTTCACTGATTTTTAACTTCAGTACCTGTACCACCTTCACAAACACCACCTCTACTACTACTACTACTACTACTACTACTACTACTACTACTACTACTACTACTAATACTACTAATACTACTATTACTACTATTACTACTACTTCTACTGCTACTACTACTACTACTATTACTGCTGCTGCTGCTGCTGCTGCTGCTACTACTACTACTACTACTACTACTATTACTACTACTACTACTACTACTACTACTACTACTACTACTACTACTACTACTATTACTACCTCTACTACTACCACTACCACTACTACCACTACAACTACTACTACCATTACAACTACTACAACAACTCGAGCGACGAAAGCAACAGTGGTGGTTCCATGCACCGCGAGGACCCGGACTGGGCGGGAGGGGCTTGCAGACAGGTCACATAGTTGAGATATACGGGTCACATAGCCGAGAGGAGAGCCGGTCTGGTGCTGTGTCCAGGCGAGAGCTGCGTGTTGGGGCGAAAGGGCCACGACAGGCTGGAGAGGAGAGGCTGTGGAGGAGAGCCTGGGGAGACAAGCTGGGGATGAAGCTAAGGAAGAAAGGCAGGGGTGTGGAGCTGGCGAGTTAGGGATCTAAGTGACGGGAAGGGCTGTGCTTGGAAGAGCAGGCGGGCGTGGGGAGTCAAGACATGAGAGGAAGAAGGGAGTAGGATGAGGCGGCGTGGCTGACGTTGAGGGCAAGTGTGTGCCTGGGAGGAGACAGGGAGGCCTGGGGGCTGGCGAGGTGCTGCAGGCGTAGCCAGCCCGAATCCGTGGATGTGGATGCATTGCTCTCGCACTGCGAACATTCCGACAAATTTTTTGATGGCTGGCGACTCATTTAAGAACATTTGAGTCGAGTTATTCCGCACCCTCTTATTAACATCAATGATTTCAGATTCGTGGCTGTTAAGGATGCTACACCCTCCCGCTCCCCGCACCTGGTTTCGCGTGCGTGCCTGCGTGTGAGTGTGCGGGCGGGCAAGAAATGTACTGGTCACGATGTAGCCCCCTTCATCCGATGGCCCTTCACCAGGCAGACCCCCAGGCACCCCCTTGCTGCTCCTCCCTCCCCCCCAACACAAACATGATAGAAAAACTGCGACCACAGGCACGGAGAGACGTCCCGCGCCTCCCTCCAGCAGGACACCTGCGGCCGCGACGCCGCTGCCTCCGTTGCTACGCCCGAAAGCCACTATAGCCGGGGCGGGTGGCCGGGGGCAAGGGCTCGCAAGGCGTCCACGACTAGCAAGGTGGGCAGCGGTCAGGGGGTGAGCCGCTTGGCTTCGCTCCCTGCATACTAAGCGGGCTGGTGTACGCCGCTCGTTAGTCCGGGAGGAGAGCAGGGCTGCGGGAGGGGGAGGAAAGGAGAATGCGAGAGGAGGATAGAGGAGGAGACCGGGAGGAGCAGGGAGATAACTGATTGTTTGTGAAAGCTGCCTTGCTTACTAAAGAGGCAGCCCTGGGCAGGGAGTGGACGCCAGAGGAGGAAGTTAGGGGAGGGAAGTGTGAAGACCACAGCGTGGCAGGCTGCGGGCAGACGTTACACTGGCGAGGGAGAGGCGCGCCTCCTCCCGCACGTTAAGTAACACAACAGGGAAGGTGGTCGACCTGAAGCAAATTCCTGGACTTGCAATATTTTTTACTGTATATGACCATTGTTTTTACTCTCACATCATTATCAAGTTCCTTTACACCGTGTTGTTATGTAAGTCATCTGTGCCGGGCTTCCTCCGCTCTCCCGTCGCTGTGTGGGCGTCGCGAGGGCGGTTGGGAGGGAGGGAGAACGCAGGCGAAGGAAGAATCATTAGGAAAGTGAGGTTGACGCATCAGCAGGAGCAATTTACTCTGCCAACACTCCCGTCGCGTCTGTATTAGGGCAAACAGGATCATAAAGTGCCAACACGATTCATGACCGGACCCAGGGGAGCGCGGCGTCCTGGCAGCCCCCCGCCGCCGCCGCCACCACCACTACCACCACCACCACCATCAGGGCTTCTCGTAATTCCCCACCAGTTAGTTTTGAGCCTCCGGGACGACCTTAATTTATAGTAGTAGTCTCCTTCAAAAGATGCACGTTGCCTCAAAGGGAAACACAACAGCAGCAACAATAATAGCAGTAGCAACAGTAATATTATTATTATTATTATTATTATTATTATTATTATTATTATTATTATTATTATTACTACTATTACTATTATTATTATTGTTAGTAGTAGTAGTAGTAGTATTAGTAGTAGTAATAGTAGTAGTAGTAATAGTAGTAATAATAATAGTAGTAGTAGCAGTAGTAGTATAGTAGCAGTAATAGTAGTAGTAGGAGTACCTTCTACCTTTTCGTTCTATGGAGTGGATGAAAATATCTTACATAATTGGTATGTTTTTTGTTATCATTGTTTTAAGTTGATACATATATTACCCCTTTGTTCCTTTTAATTTTCTTTTGCTTCTTCCTTCCCTTAATTTCCTCTTATAATTTAACTCGTATATTTCTTCCTTCTTCCTTTAGGTGCTTTTCATGTCGACATTTTGCTAAATGGAGGGATAGGTGGGTAGGGAGGAGCCTTCCTGCATTTCCCGCCTTCCCAAACACTAGCAATGAGGATTTTGTGTAATAGAGTATTTCCTTGTAACAAGTGGTATCAAATGAGCTGATGATACTTGTCCTAATCTTCCTGTTTCTTGTTTCCCTTTTCTTTTCCACTCTCGTCTTTTTCGTATGTTCTTGTGTTTTGCTTCTTCCTTCCTTCTTGTCTTAATTTTTTCTGCTTTCCTTCATCTTTCCCAACACGTCTTTCTCTTGTGCTCCTATATTTTACATCTTTTTCATTCGCTATCCTCTATGTTTTCTTTCCCCTTCGTCTTTCCTCAATCATCGTGCTCCTGATTATGTCCTAAGATTTACTTCTCCATCTTTTTCCACTCATCATCCTTATAATATGTTCCTGTGTTTTGCTTCCTCCTTCCCTTCTCCCTTCCTAGTCCTCGCTCTCCCCTCATCCCCCAACCACCCCGGGACAACTCAGGCATGAACGCTATTTCCTGCCTCCTTACCTTTTGGAAAACTGCTGGTCATGTATGCAGAAAATAGGAAGTTGTTTGTGCCTCGCCATATCAGCTGCAGACAGAAATTAGCAATGCATGGTTTTCAGTGTGCAAATTATCACCTCCTTGGTAATTTTGTCTTCCTTCATTTAAAACATGCTAGGATTTCGTAATGAGTTGAGGAAAGGGACGTCATGTTTTTTCATTAGGAAGCTTTAAAAGAACATTAGACAAATTTATGGATGAGGATGATTGGTAGAAATAGGTAGGTACGTTTGTATGTTTCATTTAGCGACTGCCACGTGTAGGCCTGGGTTCTTGCAGCTCCCCTTATTTTCGTGTGTAAATATTTTTCCTATGAAAGTAGAGGAAAAAAAAGAAGCTATTTTACTATTGGTTTGCCTAGGAGGTGATCAAGTAGAAGCTTTTTTTTAGTCCTCAAAGGCATCGGTACGTACAACTTTCTGGATTCTGTGCTACAATGGTTGCCTTGAGTTTCCGTGGGCCGTGCAGCAACCTTTCTTATCTTACGGTGGGAGACGTTTGATGTCGGTGCTCCATTCGTTGATGGATGTGTGGAGGCCAGAGCGGTTCATTCAAAGTGGCCCAAGAGGATCATTGATGCAAGGCTTCAAGTTTCATTTTCAAGACGTTTCTCGTAATTCTGGATATTCTTTTTGGTCAATTCTCTCTTAGGACTGGCATCTTCAGTGGAGCTTTTTCTTTTTTCCCCCGTTCTTTTGTTTCTCTTGGCTAAATCTCCTATTTCATAAAATAATATAACTTTTGCTTGCCTTTCCTTTTCACCAAATCTGATTCAGTCACACATGAACATGAAATATGAATGATGAAGCTATGTATCATTCACAGAATCCTCCAAATCAATCAGTCCATGAGCTCAGCTGTTTAATGGGTTAAGCCAGATATTACGCTATGCTGGCTTACAGTGTGCTGACGGAGGATTGCGGCTGTGTACTTACATCAACATCAATATATGAGTCCTGATGTCTCGGAATTAGGTCTTGCTATGCTAGCTTACGGTGTCTCGGCGGAGGAATGCGATGGACGTTTTACTTCATCAGAAACAGAAAAGGAAGCAAGAAAAGAAAAAAAAAATAGTGACCAGACTGAAGCACAAAGACAAAGATCTCTAATCTGTAGCAAACAAATATCAGCGAAGACAGAAAGGGAAGCAGTTAGAAAGACATTTCCGACTACTACTACTACTACTACTGCTACTACTACTACTACTACTACTACTACTACTACTACTACTACTACTACTACTAATACTACTACTACTACTACTACTACTACTAGCAATGGGGTTAGATGCTTTGGAGTGGAGCCAGATACCACACTATACTGGCTTACTGTGTTCTGGATGAGAGCCGCCATCGTCTTCTCCTTTAGTTGTTTTTTTTTATGGTCGGGGGTTGGCTCCATGCACGAGTCTCCTCCAATTGTTTCTGTCCCTTGCATTTTCCTCTGTGACTCCTTTGCAGCTCTGACACAGTTCCATCCCTCCATCTCATTCTCTGCCTTCCCCTCGATCTTCCCTCAACTATTTTTTTCCAGGCTCTTTTAATCGGTTTCTGGGCTTCATCGTGAAAGAAGACAAAGCCCAAAGAGTCTCCATTGGGCTACGTGGCATCTAAAGACGGAGTATAAAAAAAAGTCAGGGTACAGATAAACACACGTCTGTAACATTTGTCCTCGCCATTGACTCGCTCCAGCACTTCTTGGGAGACGCTTATGTTCACAGGGGAAAAAAAAACTGTAATCTCTACCGATCCCTCTACCCTGACATAACAATAGCCGCTTATTCTCCTCCTGGGCTGGTGTTGCGAGGATATCGTGAGAATCTGGCGAGTGTATGATAACGGAAGGAGAGGAAGGTTGAGGTGATACAGACCGAGAGAGGAAAGCAATTGAAGTGTTGACAATATAGATGTCTTGAAACTTTACTACTACTACTGCTGCTGCTGCTGCTACTACTACTACTACTACTACTACTACTACTACTACTACTACTACTACTACTACTACTACTACGACTACTACTACTACTACTACTACTACTACTACTACTACTACTACTACTACTACTACTACTACTACTACTACTACTACTACTACTACTACTACTACTACTACTACTACTACTACTACTACTACTACTGCTTCTACTACTACGACTACGACTACTACTACGACTACTACTACTACTACTACTACTACTACTACTACTACTACTACTACTCTTATTCCTCCTCCTCCTCCTCCTCCTCCTCCTCCTCCTCCTACTACTACTACTACTACTACTATCACTACTACTGCGACTACCACCACCACCACCATTACAACAACGACAATAACAACAACAACAACAACAACAACAACAACAACTGCTACTACTACTACTACTACTACTACTACTACTATTACTACTACAAATATTTTTCCTGGAAGGTTTGAAATATCATCCCCAACTTTGGCCTCTTGTCTGTACCCTGGAACACCCCGCCCCCCCACATCCACACTCCCCCCAGCAGCTCGCCACACCTCGCCCCGCCTCCCCTCCAGCTCCGTGTGGGAAGGTCGTGGGGAGGACTCTCGGGGTCATGAGGCAGAGGACGTAGTGGAGGATATGCACCCAGGACTTATCTTGTCATGAGGAGGAGGAGGAGGAGGAGGAGGAGGAGGAGGAGGAGGAGACGAAGAAGAAGAGAAACGGACAGAAAAAAAAGAAAAGAAAGGAGGCATGATGATGATGATGATGATGATGATGATGATGATGATGATAAGGAGAGAAGAAAAAGAAGACAGAGACGAAAAGAGTAGGAAGTAAGGGAGGCAAAATGATGGTGATGAAGATAATGGTGATGAGAAAGAGGAAGAGAAGGAAGATGATGTTGATAATGGTGATGATGATGATGATGATGATGATGATGATGATGATGATGATGATGATGATGATGATGAGAAAGAGGAGGAGGAGGAGGAGGAGCAGGATTACATAGGATAACTAAATGGCAGGAATTCTTTACGAGTAGGTCCTTAGTGAGCAGGAATCCTCTACGAGTAGGTCCTTGGTTAGCTATTTGAGAAGCAATTCTAATTACTTGATGAATGGCGGCGGCGGCGGCGGCGGCGGCGGCGGCGGCGGCGGCGGCGGAGGAGGAGGAGGAGGAGGAGGAGGAGGAGGAGGAGGAGGAGGAGGAACGCAAGAAAGAGAGAGAAGTAGAATATTTAGCGTGAATTCACCCTTATCCCCATGGTGGGTGGCCAAGAATACTGAGACTCAAGGAGAGGGTGGAGTGGCGGGGCGGCCCGGGCCTCACGCACATGTTTGCACCGCGACCTGTAGAGGGAGTGCAGAGGGACCCATCACGCCACTGGTACACAGGGAACGCCTCCTTCAGACAAGCAGCACGCGTCGCCAGTGTTTGGTTCGCGCCGATAGAATCTGAAGGCCAATTTTGTGAATGAAACTTTGACCGTGCAGGACCGTCTTAATTGAACAGAGATTTGTGGAGTTCCTGATGAATTCCAAAGGCCGCTGAGATGGATGTGCAGGACTGTGTGTGTGAGAGAGAGAGAGAGAGAGAGAGAGAGAGAGAGAGAGAGAGAGAGAGAGAGAGAGAGAGAGAGAGAGAGAGAGAGAAACGGAGCTCTGCTAATTCCATCCATCGTTTTGAATATTTTATTTTATTTTTTTTTTTTTTTAAATGTTGAGTGGCGATATTTCTCTGTGGCGTGGTGCCGCAGCTCGGCCATTATTACTGATGGTGTTAGTGGTGATTTCTTTATATCTCAGATGACGAACGGGGACGCTACCTAATATGAATCCTGAAGGCATTCTAGCTGGTTGCATTCCCGCGAAAACAAATAGATTAGTGAATAAGGAAATAGTTA
>NC_087157.1:9185000-9192500 GCF_035594125.1 Scylla paramamosain | reverse complement strand
GTGTGTGCGTGTGTACGTGGTAGTGAGTGCGTGAGAATATACTGATGGACGCGATTATAACGAGAAGGTTGTGGAGAATGAATCGGTAGTTGTGTTGGGTAGGAAGGACAGGCGGGAGGGCAAAAGGAAGTGGGAAGCGACACCGGCTTTCTAACTCACCGTTGCTGAGATGAAAGCCTTCGCGACAGACCGATTTATTTACCATTTTCTGCCTGACCTTTCTCTCCCCCGCGGTGTGACGTAACGGGGGACCGGGCGAGGGGAAAGAGCGAGGGTCAGGCGGTGGGTGTTTGGGAAGGTGTGGGAAGAGGAGGGAGGGGAAGGATGTATGTGTGTGTGTGTGTGTGTGTGTTTGGAGTGATGAGAGAAAGGGTGTGGAAGAGAGAGAGAGAGAGAGAGAGAGAGAGAGAGAGAGAGAGAGAGAGAGAGAGAGAGAGAGAGAGAGAGAGAGAGAGAGAGAGATGTCTGTGTGGATATTTGATGTTTGTGGAGTGTTGTTGTTGTTGGTGATGGTAGTGGTGGTGGCGGTGGTCTTGTTGTTGTTGTTGTTCTTTTTCTTCTTCAATTTCTCTTCATTCTTCAATTTCTCTTCTTCTTCTTCTTCTTCTTCTTCTTCTTCTTCTTCTTCTTCTTCTTCTTCTTCTTCTTCTTCTTCTTCTTCTTCTTCTTCTTCTTCTTCTTCTTCTTCGTCTTCTTCTTCTTTTTCTTCTTCTTCTTCAGGTCAATGGCCATCGGTGACAAATGGTCAGGTCAGATGTAACCCAACAATTAATCAGGCACTGTCAACACAAAGGCAGTCACTAACACCATCAAAGCCAGACGCTAACAACAACGAACCCAGGCACTAACAGCAAAGCCAGACACTGATAACAAAGCCAGCCACTAACACAACGAAGCCAGGCACTAACAAAAAACAAGGCGAGGCACTAACACAGCAACAAACCTAGACAATGACAACAACAAACAAAACAGAACAAACCAACAAACGAACATTAACACAAACCCAAGCACTAACAACAAACAAAACAAAACAAACAGACACACATCAACACAAACCCAGACAATAACGCAACACCAAAAAACAACACACCTGGCACTAACACCACAAACACCACAACCATCACAACACCAACATACAACCAGGCACAAAAATTCGATTGGCACTTCCTTCAGGCACCTCTCCTCCTCCTCCTCCTTCGGCGCTGTATGTCCTGCTGGTGGCGGCGCGGACGGCGAGGTGGAGGAGGAGCAGTGAAATATGGCGTCACTCAGGCGGGTCAGGCGTGGACAATGGGATTACCAAGGCAGACGGTGGGTGTGTTGCCAGGCTCCCGTAACGACCCCTCTCGAAAACCCCTCCTTCCCTCCTTCCCTCCATTCCTCCAGCTCTCTCCCTCCTTCCTTCAGTCCTTCAGTCCTTCTCCCGGCCCCGCAATGCTCTTTGTACTCGTCTACTCGTGGGTCCTTGCGGTGTGATTCCAGGGAGCAAAAGAGCCGAGGGTGAGGGTGAGGGAGAGGTGAGGTGAAACAGTCGCGTGGAGGGCCGGTCTTCGCTTCCCATCAGTCTCCACCCACCGTCGCCTCGCTCCTCGCGCCTCGCTCACTTCCCTCCCTGCTTTGTGTCGCAACACCGGACCTCTAGCGTGTTGTCACCTCCCTGCTCCTCCTCCTCCTCCTCCTCCTCCTGCTGCTGCTGCTGTTGCTGTTTCTCTTTCATTTATCTTCTTCCTTTTTCTTCATCGTTTTCGTCTTCGTTCTTGTCCCTCTCCTCTTCTTTCTTTTCCGCGTCGTCGTTGTCCTCCTCCTCCTCCTCCTCCTCGTAACACAGACATTGACATAATTTTTCCAAGTGCTGTCACTCGCCGTAACAAATGAGACACGCTTATAAGCAATTACGTAATTTGAAAACCGCACCGATAAATCATTCCTGGCTGATAGATTTTTGTAGATTACCAAACCCTTCATAGTAATTCCATTAAAATACCACATCAACTAGCTGTGTCCAGGTGGTTGTATAGCTTTATCATCCCTCTGCGATTTCAACTCTAGCTAGATAGCATGCCACGTTACGGTAACACTAACACATTACTCTTTCACTGCTAATTGGTACGTACATGTTTCTTTATTTACTAATCACTCTGAGACGTCTTTACTTGCCCTATTGCCGCCTCCACTCTTTAAACTAGGTGGATATTGCAAAATCCATCCTTTTAATCCCTCTCTTTCTTGTGGATATTTACAAAGATTTCATACATTACTTCTGGTGCTGTTCATTGTTTCGTATCGCAGTGAAAGGGTTGAATACTCGTACCGTAGAAACCTCCCTTAATTCCTTTAGTCTCGTGTAGTTGCTGTACCTTTGACGATGGCTGCTTAGTTTTATCACCCCGCCTCCCGCGATTTCAATTCTACCTAGATAGCATGCCACGTCACGACACCCCTTATAGTACCTTAAATATTCGTACTGCAGAAGCCTCCCTTAATTCCTTCAGTCTTGTGGAAGCTCCTGTACCCTGGATGTCCTCCCCTTCCCGTCAGAGTGGTGATGTAAGTCCTGAAATGTTTTTCCCCTGCCGGTCAGGAGTGTGAAGGAAGAGCAGCGGAGAGGGTTTTCAGACTTTTTCTTCCCCTTTTTCTTATAATACGTTGTAGGAAAAGAAGTTGTTAATGGGACTTTTGAACTTAGAGAGAGAGAGAGAGAGAGAGAGAGAGAGAGAGAGAGAGAGAGAGAGAGAGAGAGAGAGAGGTGTAATGCGTGCTTGTCTCGTGATTAGGAGAATATTTAAGCTTTTCTCTTTGTGAGCGAGGACAGACTGACGCACATTAGTAGTTTATTAACCTTTGTACAGCTGTGGTTTCTCTTAACATTCAGAGCAGTGTGAAAAATTGTTTGTAAGGACGGAGAGAGAAGAAAATTACAGAATAGGAAGCAAATTTTGTTTATTCCAGATTAGAGAGCTATGAAAGAGATCAATTAAAGTGTGTAAGTCTCAAAAGTTGTAGTGACTATAGAAAAATAGTCTAGTAGTGAAAGTCTAAAAAGATGTAGGTGATTATGGGAAAAAAAATGTATCAGTAAAATAATAAAATTAGGTATAGTTTTGTTTCCTCGCCAGTGTCTGACATGCCGTTCCCTTTCCCCTGCCTTATTCGTCTTTATTAATGTGGATAACCTCTTGTTTAATTATCTCTAAGTACCTATTATTGAATCAGCTAGCCTCGTTTCCTCCCAAGTGCTTGATAAGTGGTTCCTTGTCCACATTTTCTTCCTCATCTTTATTAGTCTGAACAACCTTTTGTTAATTAATCTCTAAGTATCTTTTTTAAACCAGTTAGCTTCGTTTTCTCACCAATGCCTGATATGCAGTTCCTTTCCGCTATTCCTCTCATCTCATCCTTCTCAATCTGAAGAGACTTGCTTAATTATCTCTTAGTGTATTAAACCAAGTAGCTTTGTTTCCCCCGCATTACCTAATTCTATGCGGTTCCGTTCCCCTCATCCCCTCCCTCCTCCCATTCCTTCCCCATCTTTGTCAGTCGGGAGAGTGTTTTGTTGAAATTATCTTTGTCTTCCCTCGAGCCACCACCAGTCAGTCATTACTCTATTCAAAGGTCTCATTCTCGTTATCGCCGCCCTCCTCGTCCCTCTGCACTACTGATGGGGCTTCATTTCCTGCCGCAAGGGATTTAGTCTCGTGATGGCGCATGATGATTAGTTGCTTAGTTTTTTCTCGGGGTGTGAAAGAAAATAGAGCGTGTAGGGGAGAGAGAGAGAGAGAGAGAGAGAGAGAGAGAGAGAGAGAATATATGTATGTATCTGTGTGTGTGTGTGTGTGTGTGTGTAGGGAGGCGGGGTGGGGCAGGTACGGTGTGAAGGAGTGGAGGGAGTGGGGTGGTGGGAGGGGAGGAGTGGTGTCCCGCGGCGAGCAGTGTGGTGTCCCAAGTTACCGCTGTCCCCATCACGCTGGACACGACGGCGCCTCAGATCACATCATCACTTTACTACGCCATCACAGAGTTTTTATGCGTATGTGTGTTAGCCGGCACTTTCCCGCCTCCACCTCCTCTCCTTCCTCCAGCTCTGTCTCCTCCTCTTCCAGCTCCTCCTCAGTTCTTCTCGTTTCCTCTTGCTTATTCCACAGTTCTCGTTTCTTTCCACCTCTTCCTCGGTTCTTCTCGTCTCTACCCTCCTCCTTCTTCTCTTTCTCTGCAGTTATCGCTTCTTCCCACCTCCTCGGTTCTCGTCTCTTCTTGCCTCCTCCTCCTCGGTTCTCTTCTCTTCTCGTCACCACTTCCTCTTCCTCCACAGTTCTTGTTTCTTCCCGTCTCCTCCTCCTCCTCCTCCTCCTCCTGTTTCTCTGCTCTTGTCTCTTCTTGCTTCCTCCTCTTCAGTTCTTGTCTCTTCCCACCACCTCCTCCTCCTCCTCCTCAGTTCTCGTCTCTTCCCATCTCCTCCTCCTCCTCCTCTTTCTCTGGTTTCTCAGTTCTTCTCGTCTCTTCGCACCTCCTCCTCCTCCTTCTCCTCCTCTAGTTTCTCAGTTCTTCTCGTCTCTTCCCACTACCTCCTCCTCCTCCATCTCTAGTTTCTCAGTTCTTTTCGTCTCCTCCTCCTCCTCCTCCTCCTCCTCCTCCTCCTCAGTTCTTCCTGTTCGTCTCCTCACGCTGACTCGCTTGCCATGGTTTCTGTCTCTTTTCTGAGTCATTTTCCGAGTCAGTCATGCCCTAAGGAGAGACATTCCAGCTGGTGAGAGAGAGAGAGAGAGAGAGAGAGAGAGAGAGAGAGAGAGAGAGAGAGAGAGAGAGAGAGAGAGAGAGAGAGGGGGGGGACTACAGTAAAGACAAGGAAGGAATACGTAGATTAATATAAGGAGAATGATGATGAAATAAGAAATACCATGGAGAGAGAGAGAGAGAGAGAGAGAGAGAGAGAGAGAGAGAGAGAGAGAGAGAGAGAGAGAGAGAGAACACCGACATACCGACCTCAGCAAGCCGGATACTCGCGTTCTGCCCATCTATAAGGGATCAATAACCCGCAGCCCACCGCAGCAAAACACTAAACTCACTCCGCTTGACTCACTTATATAAATGGACTGCTCAGGCAAACCTACACTGAGAAAACCCTAACACTGGCATCCCTCACCTTACCTCCTCTCCCCTACCCTCCTTTCTCCCCACCCTCCCTTGCCTCTGGACCCTCGCCTCGATCTCCCTCACCCGTCAGTCTCCTCCTCTCTCTCTCATCCCCCTCCGTGCAGTTCTCGCCCCCAGCCAAGACCTGTTTGGGGCCTCACGATGCCTCCAGGATCTCCGTGGGGTTGGCAATGGGTTCCCTCTGACTTGGGAGTGCGTTCTCATCCCTTGGTTCTTTCCTCGCTCGTCGTTACCTGCTTGCCCACCCGCCTGTCTGTCTATAGATGATGTATGTGTTAGGAAACGTGTTTAATAGGATATTGTTGATAGTTTTACTTGGCTTTTTTGGTCTGTATTTGTGTGTTGGTTACTGTATTTAAGATTTCAACGTTTTATTTATTTATTTATTTTTTTTTTTTTGATAGGCTCTGATGGTTATAGTAGTTTTCAAAGTTTTTTTTTTTTATGGTACTTGTGGTAATTCAATTTGGATTATGTTCTGCATGTGTGTGTGTGTGTTATGAGCTGTATTTAACATTTCAGCTTCTCATTCCTACTTTTAACAGAATCTCATGGAGGTTATAGCAGTCTTCAATGGTGTTCTTTTTTTTTTCTTTTTATGGTTCTAGTAGTAATTTGACTAAGATTCTGCAGCATTAATGGGAGAAACATCACGAGAACTGGACTTATCATCTCTGCGGCCTTTGAAAACAGTCCTTGTGAGAGCCGAAGTGTTTCAAATTGGTGGCCGTAATTCCGCTGCGTGTTGCTGCATTCTGCCGTGCCAAGAGTTTTTTTCCTTCCTATCGTTCACACATTCCTCTCTCCCTCTCCTCCGTGCCTCCATTCCTTGTCTTCCTGCTCGCTATGCTTGTCTGTTTCCTCGTATTTTGATACTGTCGTTTTTTCCTCCTCTTTGTCTATTGCGTGTCTTTTCTATTCCTCCTCTTCTTGTTTTTATGTTTGTCTGTCTGTCTGTCTTTCTGTCTGTTTGTCTCTCTCTCTCTCTCTCTCTCTCTCTCTCTCTCTCTCTCTCTCTCTCTCTCTCTCTCTCTCTCTCTCTCTCTCTCTCTCTCTCTCTCACACACACACACACACACACACACACACACACACACACACACACACACACACACACACACACACACACACACACACACACACATATCTTCCTCTTTCCTGATTACATTGAGTCCAAAACGTTTCCTGTTCCCCCCAAAGCAGCCTTTAATACCGAGGTGTCCAGGCAAACTGTCCCTCTCACAGTCCAGTCGTCCCTTCAATTTTGCTTCCCACGCGGCACAAAGACGTCCCTTGTTCCTCCAAGTCCAGAAACACGTGGTAAAGTTTGCGAGCCACTTGTACATTCACCATCACGCGGGAAGCAGAGATTGATATCAACTTCTTTTTGTTATCAGAACCTTTACTCTCTTTTTCTCTTTTTTACGCATTGCTGATTTGATTCTGTCACTTTTTTTTCCCCTTTGCCTGAGTAAGTCATGCGTCCGACTCTATTCACGTCTCCCCGTGGTTTTTGTGATGGCCCGCGACCCGAAAAGAGTCCGACCAAAGGGCCTGAAGGAACCTACGCGAGGAAAGGTTAGTGTGTTGGAAAACGAGGGTTGTTGGTTTTGGGGAGAAAGAAAGAGTCCATCAAGAAACATTTTTCCGAAACCTCTTCCCACACCTTTTTTTTTCCCCCTTCCCTTCACACTTGTTGCTTGAGCGGCGGACTCCAGCTCTCCCCTGCCCTGTGCCTCTCCCCGCCTCTCCCCGTTTCTCCTGCTGTCACTCCGCGTGCATATCCGATTCCGTGACAGGCGAAACTAACATACGTGTTTTGCAAATCTTGGTTCTCTCATCAGGACTATTCTGAAGGCTACAGAGGTGATTTGGCGGTTTCTCATTGGTTGCTTTTATCAGAAAGAGTGCAGCGTCGTTGTTAAACTATGACCAGAATCTTAAAAAAACAATCATAAAAATGGTTTCCTCTTTCATCAGGACTGTTTCCGAAGGCCACAGAGATATGATTAATCAGCTTTCCATGAGTGTTTTCTGTTATAAATGGTGCAAAGTCGTCGTTAAACTATTAAATGAATAATAAAAGCACTTAAAAAAAAAAGAATAAATAATTTCCACTACACCGCGTTGAAAGGAATGGAGATCAGCCACCGGAAACGTTTTAAAACAAGCTCTATGTGTTTTTACAATGAGTGGTGCGCAATCGTCGTTAAACTATCACTAGAATAAAAACACCATGAAAGAAAAAGCAACGTCCACTACAGTCTGTTGAAAGTGTTCGACACGGCGCCGGAACGTTTAGAGCATGGTCTACTTAACCCTTTGACTGCTACAGCTTCTTGTCCACTT
>NC_087157.1:9165000-9177500 GCF_035594125.1 Scylla paramamosain | reverse complement strand
TCACGATAGGGACAAGAAATAATGGCTTCAAGCTTGATAAAGTTAGATTAAATAAAAAAAAAAAGATAGGAAAGAATTGCTTCTCAGAATAGAGTGGCAGGTGAATAGAATAGACTCAGTAATGAGGTTGTGGGTGCTTGAGTCATTAGCGAACTTTAGAAGAATAATCGATTAAACAAATTTATGGATGAGAATGGTAGGTGGAAATAGATATGACTCATCCAGGGCCTGCCACGTGTAGGCTTAACCACTTCTTGCAGCTTCCCTTATTTTCATGTTCTTATGTTCTATTACAGTCAATATGGCTGAGAGTGTAAGGGAGTGGGTGTCTGGATGGAGGGAGTGGAGGGAGGGAAGGGCGCCGCGTCAAGGAGCAGGGCGGGCGTGCAGGCAACAACGGACGCATGACGGTTGACGGTTGACGGTTCGGCAGCGTGTTAGTGAAGCAAGACGTGGTGGTGGTGGGCTGCTGGCGGCCACTTGATTTGTTTGTACTGTTTCTTTTTTTTATCTTATTTCAGTTTATTTATTTATTTTCAGTGCCTTATTGATAGTGAGAGGGAATGCTGCTTCTTTTTAGTCACTTTCATCATTGTATACCAGGATTTAACAGAGGTCTTTAAAGCATTTATTTGTTTGTCTGTTTGTCTGTCTGTCTGTCTGTCTGTCTTTCTGTCTGTCTGTCTGTCTGTCTGTCTGTCTCTCTCTCTATCTATCTATCTATCTATCCACCTATCTATTTACCTATCTATCTATCTATCTATCTCTCTATCTATCTATCTATCTATCTGTTGTATGAGGGGCACTGGTCAAGGGAAACAAAAAGAGCGAAAAAAAAAAGCCCACTGAGAGTGCCAGTTCCAAAAGAAAGGTCAAAAGGGTTAACCAAATTAGAGAATAAGTGTCTTGAAACCTCCCTCTTGAATTGCTGTACCAAACCATCCCTTGTTAGCAAAGGATCCAAGTTATCGGTGTTTATCAATTCTGCTTCGTGGTGTTAGGTGTAGCGTGGCCGAGGCTGGCTTGTTTGGCGTGTTTGGCGTGGCTGTCGTTTAAATCACTGAGAGTATGCTGGTGTGGTGGTGGTCGAGGACAGCGCCGACGTGTCATCCCTCGCCCTAGATTCATTCATTAGTTGACTCGTGTGCAGGGAATACTGAAAGGAATAACGTGACGTTTCAGTGGCTCGCGTCCTTTTGATAAAACACAAGGGAACTGCTGAGTTGTATACAATTGTTTGATTTACGGTTAAGGTGACCTGAGCTGTTTATGTAAGGACTCAAGCATTGTAAGCTTTGTTATTTAAGGGTTTTTTTTTTTCTCTTGCTTCACGGATTCTAGGCTGTGTTAATTAAAGGTTTGATTATTGCAAGCTCTTTAAGGATTCAAACGCTTTGTTATTTAAGGGTTAAAGCGTTCCAAGCTGCGTTTATTTAAGGGTTCAAACGTTCCAGGCGGTTTTGCTTAAGGGTCTAATTGTTCTAAGCTGTGTTTGTCAAAGGATTGAGTCATTATGAGCTGTGTTACCGTAGGGTTTATATTTTTGTTCTAAGCTGTGTTTATTTAAGGGTTAAAACGATTTTCTGTCTTTTGGAGGAATCAAATGTTTTTTTATCTGCATTTTATCTAAAGGTGAAGGTGTTGTAAAAGGGAGGTATTTATTCTAAAGGTTTAAGTGTCTATTCAAACGCTGAAGGCGTTAGTAATCTATCAGTAATCCACCAGATGGCTCTTAACAGTCATGAGATCACTCAGAGATTCGCTTTGACGTGCCGCCCTTAGCCGGGAGCTTCTCTGCTTGAAAGTCTCTAGTGATATTCGTACTGATATTAACTTTTTGTGACCCGCAGAGGCGTCGGTGTCTAAGCAAGCCTTGGAATTTACCCACATTCTGCTGGAAAGTTTGGCATGTGATTCTCAGTGTTGAGGCCTCGCGCTGAGCTGTATATTAATTCTCGGTGACAGGAACCGGTTGCCATCGTAATCATGAGAGAGAGAGAGAGAGAGAGAGAGAGAGAGAGAGAGAGAGAGAGAGAGAGAGAGAGAGAGAGATCAGAATAGACCTCATATTTTCTCCATCGT
This sequence comes from Scylla paramamosain, assembly GCF_035594125.1. Classification (NCBI taxonomy): domain Eukaryota; kingdom Metazoa; phylum Arthropoda; class Malacostraca; order Decapoda; family Portunidae; genus Scylla; species Scylla paramamosain. The sequence goes on along the minus strand of NC_087157.1, from coordinate 9,175,418 downwards.
GTGCTATTCCAGTCATCCTCAAGGAGACACAATTTTTTTCCGGGTCTCCATAAAGTCTTGGAGAGAGAGAGAGAGAGAGAGAGAGAGAGAGAGAGAGAGAGAGAGAGAGAGAGAGAGAGAGAGAGGGAGAGAGAGAGTGAATGAGTGAGTGTGAGTCCCTCAATCCTGAGACGCTATCGGCAGACGTGCCTCCTCCAGAGGTTAACATTCAGGACTGTATCAGACGATCCTTGGCTGTGGCACGTGCACGAAAATGTACTAGCCAGAAATGTGTTTGAGATCAGACATGCAGCAATGTTTACTTTATCGGAGTCACCTTTCACAAAGTGTTTTGATATATATATATATATATATATATATATATATATATATATATATATATATATATATATATATATATATATATATATATATATATATATCATATTATTTATTTTCTTATTCACGAGAGCTGACAAATGAGAAACGCTAAGAGGCCGGAGTGGAATAATAATTTCTTGACACTCCTTATTTCTATTCCTTTAGTCAGATTCGAGGCTTGAAGTTATTCGTGAGTGTGATGATCTGGAGGCTCTGAGTGGCGGCGGGGCGTTGTAAATCTTGAAGGAAGAGACTCAGCTGCCCGCACGTGACCTGACCACCTGCGGCTTGACACACTCCTTCCCGCATGATCCTCCTGTTAGCTGAGAGTGGTTTTTCTCCAGGGCCTTGACCGACACCCTCCCTGTGCCCCCCTTGTATGCAGGGGCGCTGGAATCAATAGAAACTAAATAAAAATTCTTGGAAATATTTACAAGAATGTTCTCAGCGGCAGGTGTTCAGCTGCATGTATTCTCGGCAACGGAGGAACACAGACAGGCAAATTATTTGAACTCAGTAAAAATCTGTTCGGAGAGAGCAGCAGCTCGAGGCGTGTCCTGCAGCAGTGGCGGCGCGAGAGCTCTCTGTGTCTGTCCGTCACACGTGCGCTAACCGGGTGCGGCAGGGAATATAATCTCACCGTCAGCCCTGCCGGGATGACGCAGGGTGGTCCCTCGCAAGGATTACTTATACATGCAACATTAAATCAGTTTTCTTATTCTCTTCTGGAGCTGTTTATATTTATTTCTGTGACAGTTATGGCTGGCTACTCAAGATCACCAGAAAACTGACAGGAAGTTTTAGAAATTTGTGCAAATTTTGCAGCGTGTCGTCCACTACCAACCCGCTGCCACCTGCAGGCCTCGTGCCGGCTGCTGCTGCTGCTGCTGCTGCTGATGTTGTTGTTGTTGTTGTTGTTGTTGCTGCTGCTGCTGCTGTTACTGAGAATCTAATCCAGATTTTCCTGTTTTTTCGACAATACACGGGGCAGAGCCAAGGGACCGACTCAGGCTAGAAAAAAAAAAAAAAAAAAGTGAACAAAGTGACAGGTCTCGCCACAGGGCCTCCACCACGCCGTTTAGGTGACGTGAGTTCCTGTTTTCTATCATTTTGTTTCCTGCCACTTTTTTTGTTTATTTTCAGTTTGTGTTGCATGTTGCATGTGCACGTGCAGCTCATTTCCATGCACTGATGAAACCGAGTTATCTCTTACTTTTATTATTTTTGTGCATGCCATTTCTTCTGCAGTCTGTTCTCGTTCTCCCCCTATCCTGCCTCGCCCCTCACCCTCACCGGCGCCACATACCCAGGAACGCACCACACACCAATTTTCCAAAAGCTGCGCCCAGAGTGTGTCTCCGTGCCACGAGGATTAGTGGCTGTCACTCGAGCGAGGACGACACAATGCCCAAGGATGTGCCACCTCACGCTCTTCTCTTGTTTACCCGTAACCTGCCGAGCTACACGTCACTGCTAGCCTCTACCCGGGGCAGGACGCCGCCTCGCCGGCAGAAGGGTCAGCGGTATACAAGATGGAGGAGGAGGTGGCAAGAGGTGTATTCTGGACTGGAATTATCATAAACAAGGAGGGATGCAGCGGCGGGTCTGATCACATTCCTCCCCGCCGTTCCGAGGCATACGCAGGCTGAGTTCCAAGAAGTTACTGAGGATGAGTGGGCACAAGCGACGCCAGGGACGGCATGCGTGTGTTCCTTCTCGGCGAAGACACCATCACCTCTCCGCGGAGGGACTTGGAGCCGCCCTGGATGTCCCAGTGGTGCAGTGAGTCCCTGAGTCGCTGCTGTGAATCGTGCAGCGCGGGACATTACCATCACCGGTCTGCAGGAACATTTACTAGTGCTGTAGAAAAAAAAAGTTAACACACACACACACACACACACACACACGCACACACACACACACACACACACACACACACACACACACACACACACACACACACACACACACACACACACACGCACGCGCACACACACACACACACACACACACACACACACACACACACACATTTATTTAGATAAAAGAAACTTTCAGTGTTATTGTTGTTGTGATTGTTGTTGTTGTTGTTGTTGTTGTTGTTGTTGCAGTTGTTGGTGGTGGTGGTGGTGGTGGAGGGAGGGCCAGTGCGGGATGTGGTTCATGGTGGCGCAGGCCGGGCTGCGACAGGTGTGCGTGTGGTAGCGATGACACTTGTCTTGGGCACGGCATTTTCTTTCGAGAGAAGAGGGAGTCCGCAGTGAGCGTGGTTGTGGAAGATGGTGATTATGGCGACTGTCTCTGGCCTTGGGCGGAACGGGAGGCGCCATCTGATGAAAACTGGCGGTGATACAACAAAGACTGAGAGCAGACTGCCTCGGAGCCAAACACTCCACCTCACTCCTGCTGCCACAGAAGTGTCTCTATTTTCTTTAATTCATGTTAGTTATTTCAGAATTCTAATTCGTTTACCAAACAATATGCAAACGAACGTACCGGTCTTGATTAACATGTGAGGAAACGTCCCAGGCACCTTTACATAACACCTGAGAGAGTGAAGTGTGTCCCGCGGCGAGGGATGACGGCAGGGAAGGCAGCCCGAAAAGACGGCGCCCACCCCATTCACTGAGAAAAAAAAAAAAAAAAAAAAACTGTACGAGCCTCGAAGAGCGACTATAACGACGCTCCAAGGGAAGGAGGCGCGTCGGTTCCTGTGATAGCGGCGGTCAACCTTCGCGCCAAATTCACAAAAGGAGGGATACGTTGCCTCGACCTCCCCGCCGGGCCGCTCTGTCCACACCATAATAAGAGGCCAAACTGGAGCGTGTGCAGCGGCGTCCCTCGCGTCTGCCCCTCCTACCCGGGCGCCCAGACACCGGGGGAAGGAAGGCCGTCGCTTACCTCCCCAACAACCCAGACTCTTGGTTTGTGCGGGAACAGTAGAGACGAAATCTGCATGAGCTTTCAGATAAACACTCGAAATTTATGTCCCGGCAGAAGTCCTTGTCTCTCTCCCCATTAGAGCGGGTTGTTGTGAGGGGGCGAGGTGCGTTGGTGGGGGGGAAGAAAGAGATGCAACACTCCCTAAGGCTCTACTGAAGGGGAGAGAGAGAGAGAGAGAGAGAGAGAGAGAGAGAGAGAGAGAGAGAGAGAGAGAGAGAAGAGAAAAGTGTCCCTTCCTTACTGATAATAATTAGTTAGGAGTGAAGCAACTAAAGAAAAATGCGAAGAAAAGGTAGGATAGAAAGAAGAGGAGGAGGAAAAGTAAGAAAAAGACGAGAAAGACGAAGAAGAATAAAAAAAACAGGAAGAAAGAAGAGGAAAAAGAAGAAGAGAAGGAAGAAAAAAAAAAAAACAATGAAGAAAAGGAGGAATAAAAAAAAGGACTGAAAACAAGCAAACAAACAATAACAACAAAACAACAAAAAAAGACAAATAAAGAAAAACAAATAAAAAAGAAAGGCAGACACAAACAAACAAAAGTACCCCCACCCAACACCCCCTCCAAAAAAGCAATAAATAAACAAACAAAACAAACAGTATATATTTACGTATACCAGGTAACAAAGCGCACATCTGATAGACCAAGAGAGAGAGAGAGAGAGAGAGAGAGAGAGAGAGAGAGAGATGGGGGGGAGGGGATGACATTGCGACGTTGAGGAGCAAACGAGCTGGCCAGGGGAAGTTTATGCCACACGTACCGCATTAAGGCGAGTTACAAGCGACCATTCGACAAGCTGGACTTGCCATTAGGAACGAAGGAGGGACCAGCACGGGAGAGAGAAAGGAAAGCAGCAAAGGAGGGAGGGAAGAAAAGGGTAGAGGAAAAGGTGGAATTACAGGATGGGAAAGGAAAGAAGGAGGAAGAGGAATTATAAGAAGGGAAAATGAAAGGAGGGGTAAAAGAGAGAAAAAAAAAGCATTTTAGGAAGGAGGGAAAGAAAAGGAGCAAAGGAGGAAAATGATGAATTACTAAAAGGGAAAGGAAAGTACGAGGAAAAGGAGAGATTGCAGGAGAGAGAGAGAGAAAGGAAAAAGAAGAAAGGAGGAAGAGGGGGATTGCAGGAGGGGAAAGAAAAGAAAGGAATAAAGGAATAAGAGGAAGGATTGCAGGAGGAAGGGAAAAGGAAAGAGTGAAGGAGGGAGAGGAGGCATTGTAGGTGGATAGGTGAGACAGTGAAGGAGGAAAAGATATCACAGGTTTAAAACGAAATAGGAGGAAGATGTGAAGGAGGAAAATTGAGAGGAAGAGAAGGAGGAGAAGAAGGAGGAAGAAGACGAGGAGGAGAAGGAAAAATAAGCAGAAAACAAGGAGAAAGAGAAGATGGAGATAAGAATTAGAAGAAAGTCCAAAAAAAAAAAAGGAGAAAAGGAGAATAAAAGACGAAAAAGAGTAGAAAGAGGAGAAAAAAAAGATGAAACGAAAATAAACAGACATAGAATAAGAAAAACGATCAACAGTAAAACAGAGAAGCAGACAGACAAAGTGCAAAAAAAAAAAAAAGAAAAAAAAAGAGGACGGGCAGGATGAGGACACTGAGATGGAGGAAACAGACGGAGGTGGAGGAACAGAAGGAGAAGAAGGAATTGGAGGAGGCGGAGGAGTAGAGTGGAGAAAGAGAAGATAAAAGTAAAATTAAAAATGAAGAAAATAAAAAAGAAGGAAGAGCAGAAAAGAGAAGGATGATACGAAACACACACACACACACACACACACACACACACACACACACACACACACACACACAGACACACACACACACACACACACACACACACACACACACACACAAAGACGAAACGGAAAAAAAGGAAAAAGACAGAGAATGAGGAGGACGACTAGAAACAGAGAAACAGAGAGATAGAGAAAGTACAGAAAGAAGAGAAGAGAGGACGGGAAAGAGGAGACAGAAAAAGAAGATGGGACGGACAGGAAGGATGAAAAGAGCAGAAAGAAGAAGGAATATGAAAAAGAGGAATAGGAGAGGGGGAAAAGAGAAGTTAAAGAACGAGCAAAAGAAGAAACAGATGGCACAAACGGGAGAAATTAAGAAGCAGAAAGAGAAAGAGGAATAGGAGAAGGAGAAGAAGAAATAGGAGAAGAAGGAGGAGGAGGAGGAGGAGGAGGAGGATGAGTAGGAGGGTGGAGCCGCCTTATCCTTTCTCCCCAAACCAGCGCCCAAGACGTGGATGAGTCAAAGGCGCGCTGTTGCTACCTGGCGCGGCGACCCAGGACTTGTTTCTAAAGGAGGCGGAGTCGACCGAAGAAAGGAGAAAGGGAGAGGGAGGAGGGACTGGGGAAGGCAAGGGAGAAAAGGGAGAATTAGGGAGAAAGGAAAGGGAGAGAGGGAAGGCGAGGGAGAAAACGGGATAATTTGGAAGGAGAAACGAAAGGGAGAGAGGAAGGTAAGGAAGAAAAGATGGGGAAAGGATGAAAAGAGGGATGAGAGAGGTAAGGCAAGGGAGAATTAAGGAGAAGGAGAAAATAAAGGGTGAGAGACAGGGCAAGGGAGAAAAGATGGGAAAATTAAGGAAAAAGGAAAGGGAGAGAGAAAGAAAGCAAGAGAAGGCGAAGGAAAAAGGAAAGGGAGAGTTAGGGGGCAAGGGAGAATTAGAGAGGAGAAAGGAAAGAGTGAGAGAGGAGGGAAGTAAGAGATGGGAGAATAGAGGAGGAGAAAGGAAGGGGAGGAGGGAGGGAAGAGAAATGGAGGGATGCCAAGGGAGAAGTACAGAGAAGGGAGAAAAGTAAGATGAATAGGGGAGGAGAAACGAAAGAGAAAGATGACGGAAGACGGAAGATGAGGAGGGATTATGATACAGAATGGAGGAGGAGGAGGAGGAGGAGGAGGAGGAGGAGAAAAAAACTGTGGGAAGGGAAGTTAGAAAAAAGCTGGAAAAAAAAGAAAATTATACAGTAAAAAAGAATAAAGGAAGAACGAAAATAGCGCGAAGAGAAAAGGAGGAAATAAGAGAAAAAGAAGAGAATGAGAGAATAGAGGGACCAGGAAAGAAATAAGTTAATGAGGACAGAGAGAGAGAGAGAGAGAGAGAGAGAGAGAGAGAGAGAGAGAGAGAGAGAGAGAGAGAGAGAGAGAGAGAGAGAGAGAGAGAGACGGAATGACTTGACTGATTGGCTGATACAAAAGTCACACATCATTCCCACCTTAATTATGTACCTGTATTTAATTTCTCTTCAGGTATTTTGATGTTTACTTCCGTGGAAATATTGAGGCTTGTCCATTTATTATTATCATCTATTATTTTTATCTGTTTTCTTATGTTTTTTTTGTTTGTTTATCACATATTTCTCCTGACCACCAGTTTTGATTCGTGTTTTCTTCATTTTTCTCGTTTTTTTTTATGGCTTGTCTTTCATTATTACCATCTTCTGTTCGTTTACTCGTCTATTTTTCGTGTTTATTATCACTCGTTTCTCATATCCACCATCATCTGTTCATCTTTTTTGTATGTCAGTTTTCCATAATAAGCGTTTATTTTTCTCACTATCATCATGTGTTCGTGCATTTGTTCATATTTTTAGCTCGTTTCTCTTGCTTATTTTTCCACTTCGCGATAATACTGAATTAACATTAGCATTTTCATTTGAGGGTTAAATTACGTAAGCTATGTTAGGAAATTTACATTAGTTCAGTACTTGAATTTCACTGCTGATCTTTTCATTGAGTAGGTCACGATTAAAAAAAAAATCATCATATTTGCCTAGGAAAATTAATTATGGTCTTGAAATTATTAGGGTAAGGTGATTTCCTTAACCCTCCCCCTCCCACACTTCTCCCTCTTCATCCCCCGTGCCAGGGTTATGAAGGTAGCAATGCACCCCACACAGCCAGGATGGTCTTCTGCTGGTCCTTCTGCCTCGCCTTCTGCTTCGCCTTCAGATAGGTGCTGTAATATTCTCTAGTGATCGCAATGACGCCCACTTCCATCTTTAATATTGCTTTATAGATGTCCTCAGATATTGTAAAGTTACTGTAATGGTTTCTTCTTTCATCTGTGGGATATTACTTTTTAATAGTTATTGTAAAGTTGCTATGATCACTTAACTATATTTTTATTTTCATTGTTGGTTAATGTACAAGATACATTTTTCTCAGTTATCGTTAGAGGAGTTTTGACTTATGTTGTCTTTTTTTTCTCGTTTTTTCTTTTCTTTGTCGTCATGTCTCGTGTTGGCAGCGAGCCACAATTGCTGCACTGCGTCTTCACCGTCTCCTGCAGCGTGTACTCAAACCGCCCTCGCTGCTGTCTCCTTTCTCTCGTTAGTAGGCCATTACTGTTTGCTTCTCTTCAGTTTCCGTGGTGGCGATGTCTTCCTCGTCCTCTCACTGCTCGTGTGTGTCTTGCACGTCCCGCGTCTCGCAGCGCTGAGTGAGATAAAGGCCAGGAATGTCACTGTGTATCCGCGTTCCCGCCTCCCTGACGCCCACTCGCCTCCCCGCAGCACTGGACCTGGAGGCGCAACAAATATGTCTGTGGGAGCAACCAGCAGGCAACGGTTAGCCCCGTTCCTTAGCGGCCGCCTACCTACCCTTCCCGGACGTAAATATTTATGACCATCGCAAAAAAGGGTCTCGAGCACAGCGTAGAAGAGAGGAAAAAATGTTTCAATGGTCGATTATTACACGAACATAGAGTGGACTGGCCCGGCGTCCCGCGATCCGCGGCGCTGCTTGTGTGGGAGCCAGGTGGGGCGGCGGGGCAGAGTGTAGCCTCATTTCTCCCTTGTGTCAGCCGAGAAGACCTCTAATCAGCGCCACAGGGAGGGTCCTCGCCAGGGGGAGTGGGAGAAGGGAGGCACGGCAGTGGTGCTAGTTTTTGTAACGGTCATGTCTGGGCGACGCTAAGCCCCGGGGTGACGGATCGGCCGCACTTGCTGGTCGACCCTGGGCTGCTTCGTGCCGGCCAGGGGGAGGAAAGGCCGCCCTGTCAAGCCTTTAAGGTTACTTGTCTCCCTCGGTGTGGCGGATGATCTGGGCAGCCTCCCTTCCAGCCACCACCACCACCACCACCACTATGAACAGTACTACAAAATGAGTTTCTGGACAACAGAGGAGCCATAAGTATACCAGAGTGGTTCGGCATTCATTGCTTGGCGTGGCTCGGATCTTGACAAGCGGATCGAGGGACTTCAAACAATTTCCACACAAAAACTGGATCACCTCATGTCACCCCCGAACGACCTGCCCGCAGCACCGCACAACACAACATATCCTCGCCGCATACCAAGACTCCCCACTGTGCCCACAACAGCAATAAAAGACCCACTACACAACGCACTTTAGCACCTCATCCCTTTAAAATTAAGCAATATCAAGTATAACTCATCGACTAACCCGCAACGATAATAAAAGACCCACCATAAACTTTAGAAACTTTAAAATTAACTAAGATCAAGACGCCTCACTACAAAATATAACCCCATCAGCTAATATTCTGAAAGCAATTAAATAACACTGGTTTGTATAGCCTTTTCTTTACCTAAGCAGTCATGAATCCTCCTCCTCCTTCCTCTCCCTTCTCCTCCCCTCCCCCATCCTTAAGTGTCAGGCCAGCGAGGCGAGTGACCTTACTAATGAGCCGCCAACTGGATCACTGACACTACATGGTTAGCTTCCCGCTCCCTCCTGACAAGCTGGCTGGATTGTTATGAGGGCAGGATGTGAACTGGCCTGTGTGGATTGAAGTGGTGGTGCTGCTGGTGGTGAAGGAGGAGGAGGAGGGAGAGAAAAGGTAGAAAAGGAGGAGGAAGAGGAGGAGGAGGAGGAGGAGGAGGAGGAGGAGGAGGAGGAGGAGGGGGGGGAGGAGGAGGAGAAGAAAAAGAAGAAGAAGAAGAAGAAGAAGAAGAAGAAGGAAGAGGAAGAAAAGGAGAAGAAAAGAAAAAGAAAAAGAAAAGAAAAGGAGAAGAAGGAAGAAAAGGAGCTGGTGGAGGAGGAGGAGGAGGAGCGAGTGAAGAAGAAGAAAAAGAAAAGAGAAAGAAGAAAGAGGAAGAAGAAGAAAGAGGAGGAGGAGGAGGGGAAGAAAAGCATGAGAAAAAGGAGGATGAAACACAGAAGATAGAGGACTAGGAGGATAAGAAGTGGAAATAAAACAAGGATGAAGAAGATAAGGAAACGGAGAAAAAAGGAGGAGGGAGAGGAGAACAAACTTAGAAAAAAAACGAAGAGAACGAGGCAAATGAAGTGAGAGGGAGAGAAAAAAAGGAGGAGAAGAGAGAGGAGGAGAACAACAACAACTACGAAGACGGAAACGAAGGAAAGGGAGAGAGAAAAATAAATAGAAGAAGAGAAGGAACACAATAACACTCAAACATACAGACATATCAAACACTTCTAACCGAGAGAGAGAGAGAGAGAGAGAGAGAGAGAGTGTGTGTGAGGAAAGGCAACCCGGAGAAACAATTTAGTGTAGGGCGTAGGGAGTAGGGGCGGTGGGGTCCTGCAGGGCGAGGCGAGAAAGGCGAACGCGTGTGTTGTGTTGTCATCACTCACCCCGCGACGCACTCTGCCATTATACGGGGAGACCGAGACGCGGGAAATTGCACCTTGGCGTAATGAGACCGTAAAGTAACTGCGGGGAGAGAGAGAGAGAGAGAGAGAGAGAGAGAGAGAGAGAGAGAGAGAGAGAGAGAGAGAGGGGGGGTGTTTGGGGGGGAAAGCTTGGTGTATCATTTGCCTTCTTAAGTTATTTACTTGCTTACTTATTCATTTATCAACTTATATATCCCCTTCTTACTTTCTTTTTCTTCTTACACACACACACACACACACACACACACACACACACACACACACACACACACACACATACATACATACTCATACATACATACTTAAGTGGCTGCTAATAGGAATGACTTTTCGCGTGATGTATTCAGTTACTTTAATTAGTAGTTTCATAGTTGAGTAATTTAACTTTTCCATAGTGAACCAAGCGCAGGTAATCTATGTAACGTGTGTGGCGACAACTTGAGTGTACCTGGTTTCCGATTTCTTGGTCACGTTACTACAGGCACGCGGAATGAAGTGTGTTCCTTTAAT
>NC_087157.1:9150000-9160000 GCF_035594125.1 Scylla paramamosain | reverse complement strand
TAATTCGTCATATTTTTTATTTGGCATCAGCTGAAGGTCCATCAAGCAGCCTGTCGGTGGCGTGGCGCCCTCTGTTGTTGTGTCAAGTCCTGGTTGGGGGAGGCTCTCTATGACGGCTGAGTGCAGGCGCTGGTGGCTACTGGCCAGGCCACGGTGACTGCGGTGGTGTGGTGTTGGGTGTGCCCGTGTGGCTGGTGTCAGGACAGTGGTTTTAGGAGTGATAGTGACTGGACTGCGCAAGCAAATAAGGAGGGACGTCGGCTGGAAGAATAGAGGAATAGAGTACATAGTTACTGAAAAAAATATACAAAAATAGTAACATTTGTAGTTATAGAGAAGCAGGTATTGTTAGGTGACTGTGGTGGAAGGAGGATGCGGCTCAGTCTGCCCCCAGAACAATAAGGACGGCGGTAGTAACTGTTGCAAGCCTGGCAACACTGGTGTCCGTGGTGGTAGTGGTGATGACTGAGGATGGGATGGGATAGGGATGACTGTGGTGGTGCTGGTGGTTGCAGTGGAACTGTGGTGGTTGTATTTATGATGATAGTGTTCCTGGCTGTGGAAATTATGGTGACGATGGTAGTAATGGTGTAATGGTGGTGTTGTAGTGAAATGGTTACATTACGTACTGCTGATGGTTGTACTGTAGTTGTGGCCTTATTAATTAAACACCTTAGGATTGTGATTCTTTTGATGTTTTTATTAGACTTTTGTCTTCTCACATTTGTTCATTAAACACCTCAATTACTTTCAGCCACTCTCGTAAACAAATTACTCTCGTTTGTAGACGAGAAAAAAGTCTGCGGTGCTTCAATGTTAAACTTTCCCTCGATAAGCGCCTCCTTGCCTTGGTGGAGGCCTCTGTGTCCTGGTGGTGAGTGGCGGTAACAGAACTTGCTGCATCGTTATTAGGAAGGTTTACTGTCATTGATCATTTCCACACTCTTCTCGCTGATCCACTGCAGGTTACTGTGAGGACGTTTAAGTCACCCCTTTCATGAGACGCACACTCCCACATCCAGCCAGAGCTTGCCGTCTGACAGTGGTGCACAGTGAACATTGTTTTAGATTATGTTATATTCAAGATACTGATGCAGTGTCCTTGGAATCATAACTTTGAAACGAGCAGTGTTAGAGCATCACTCGTCAAAATGTTGCCTTTCAGACGTGTTATCATAAGTGTAAGTTGCAATGCGGTAGACAACTTTACAAAATTCATAGTGAGTGACCGCTTCACTTTAACTTTACATGGAACAGTCATTGTTAACAAGTGTCGCGCTTGCAACCTTGCATGAGTGATGGGTTTTCAGGTTTCTGTATTTCATTTTTTTTTTTTTTTTCGTCGTTAATCCGTCTTCTTTTTCTTGTTTCGTCTATCTTTAGTTTCGTAAGGTTACCACTCAAGTAAGACGCTGGCAGGCATTCACGTGTCTTGGCACAGCCTCACGACACTCACAGACACTGGCCATCGCCGCCTGAGGACCGCATGCGGGGAAGTCAGGCAAGGTCAGGGCGAGGCTCGGGGTGGTGCGTGAAAAGTCAGCGGGCGTCATTCCGGTAGGTTGTTCGTCACGTCAGTGAGTCGTGTGGCGGCGGCTGACACGCGACTCCTTCATTGTTCAAGACGACCTTTCACGGCTGCGGGAGTGAAGGAGGAGGTCGTACATAGAATCATGATCTGTAATTGGAGTCTTCACATTGTCTTGGAGGAAGTGAATATCAAAAGCATCTGGAAAATTCATATTAATTTCATACCTTTTTTTTCATTTGAAGAAATAACACACGATAAGGAATTAAATTGCAGCTCGCAAAAAAAAAAAAAAAAAAAAACATGTCCAGCCCATATCATGAACGTGAGAAATTCTACGCTTGTCCGATCTCTTCCCTGAAAGATAACAAAGATGACTATTATTATTGTTAAACTCAAGAACATCATCACTAATATCTGCCTCATTTCATACAATTCTTGCACTAGATAAATGTTATACCTCTCAGTAACTGGAAAGGATGAACTTATTAAATCGGCATCTTTCTTACTTTTCCTTCCCTTCATAAAAACAAAAATGACCGTTAATATTGTGAAACTCAAAAAACACTATCGCTAATACTGCCTCACATCATACACTTCTGAAACTCTAGATACATTTTATACCTTTCAGTAACTGGAGAGGATGATCTGATTTGATTTGCATCTTTCTTACTTTTCGATCATCATGTTGAGTCTTACGTTCCTCCATCTTATGAATTTTCGTCTCAGTCTGCTTTGATGTCTTCAGGATGTACACGTTATGTCTGAGCCTCATCTATTAGGCATCAGCAGATCTGTCTGTGCCTACCACACTGCCTCAACGTGTGTGTGTGTGTGTGTGTGTGTGTGTGTGTGTGTGTGTTATCTATTAGCAATTCATTTCCAACATTCCTCGGTCCTCAGGCTCCAGGATAGGACAAAAAGTTACAGGTTCAAGCTCTATAAAGTTAGATTTTTAAAAGGGTTATAAGAAATTGACAATCAAGTAATGAGGAATGAAATAAATGCACCTCATACTAGTTCAAGATACATCAGTTCAATACATTTGAGTCTGGACCAGTTACCATATTTGACAGCTTATAGAATCAATGGCAGAAGAAAAACGTCATATAGAAAGCTACCATGTACTGTCCATACTGTAGACTCAGTAACCAGGTTGTCAGTGCAGAGCAAACCGAGAGATTTAAATGAAGAGCAGACAGATCCATGGATAGGAATGATGGATGAACAATGGTGTGTATTTTTTGTACTAGGACTGTCACGTGTAAGCTGCTGGTTTCCTGCTGCATCCCTTGTGTTCTGAAGTGATCGGCGAGCGGGAATCTAAGTAGGATTTCAAGACAATTGTCCTCCAATTTTGGATGTTCCTTTTTGACCTCTCTTTAAGGAGTGGCACTCTCAATGAGCCTTTTTTTCGAACTTTTTGTTGCCCTTAGTCAGTGACTCTCTTACATAAGAAAATAGGAGCGGTATCCTGTCATGATGAGCTGCTGGGGAGACGAAGTTACAAAAAGTAATATGAGATTATAATAGTTGCTGTGGTTGGAAGTGTTTAACGTTTTCCCTGAAGGAGAAAGAGTGGCATGTAACAGTATTGACGTAGAGTATTATGTATTTATTTTATAACAGGACGGGAGAGAATGATGGGCTGCCAGCACGTCTCATTGTCTCATCTATTAGGCATAGGCGGATCTGTTTATATCTACCACTCATCCTCAACGGGTGTGTGTATGTGTGTGTGTGTGTGTGTGTGTGTGTGTGTGTGTGTGTGTGTGTGTGTGTGTGTGTGTGTGTGTGTGTGTGTGTGTATTTGTTTGTTTGTTACCTGTAAGCTATTTACTTCTCCCTCCTCGAGAACAGACCAGACAAGTAGTTCTTTTGAAATCATAACCATCGCACTTGCAAGTAAGGACCATACTGTGAAACACTCCTGCGCTGCACCTCCGCTACATTCAAAAGGCTCTGGCTGAAGTTACGCAGGTTTTTAAGGGTGTTTTCACGATTCTAATGACAGAGTCATAAAATTTTTATAGTAAGAGGAGAAACATTATTCAAAACCCGGCAAGTCATCTATGCAGCCTTCGAAAAGTTGTGATGAGAGACCAAAACGTTTCTGAATACGAGTGCAAGTACCGTAGACACAAGGCAGTTAGTATACGAGACTATTATTTCCACGGGGTGAGACATCATAGTCACAATATTTGTTTTGATTTATCTCTTTACTATTTCCCTGAACTCTTGGTAACTGCGAAAGAATATAGAATACGAGTAAATCCTATATTACATCACAGAGAGACGAGTTTTGATTCTTCGGGACATAGTGAGTGACACTGACATCAGTCATTGCACGCTTCCTTTGTCACCGCCATTGGATAACCTTGTGTTGATGTCAATACTGAGACCTCGCTCACTCACTCACTCACTCACTCACTCACTCACCTCCCCAGCGTCCACAGCAGTGAATAAATTGTCATAGTTGTAAGTGGTGTAACTTTCTACACTTGTTTTCAATGTGTCGTGTCTTTCCGCAATCTTCAGTCCGCATGCTTGCCCACAGTCTCCTTACAAAACTAGGCAAATAACAGGCTCAAAACCAGTGTTTCTTAACCTTTCCCGACCTCAGCATCCCTTGTAATCAGGTGTAGGAAGTGTAGCTCCCCTCACGTACACCACAACGCTTGGTGGCACAGACTTCCTACCAAAGTTTGTGCAATGTTCGTACAAATTTAATACTTCCCATCACCATGCTAAAATGTATTAACACAGGTGAAAATTATGTTAAAATTTGTCTAAAAAAATATGCTTTGTCAAAAAGTATCCACTTGGTAGTTTTGCATCCCTTGCAAGGAACACTGACATTGTACCGTAATTTATGTAGCATCTGCCATCATCCCTAAACTTTTTTTCGGCACCACAGATTATGAAACACTGCATTGAGCAGATCAGAGGACTTGAAATTGAGGGCCAGCACTAAACAAAGTGAAGGGGAGCGTATGTTAATCGATTTATGACCACGACTATACTAATGCCGCAGATACAATACAGGCTGGAATGAAGAGGCTGTTGTGCGCTCTCATTTTCTGCTCACAACTTATAGTTTCCAGTAATATTACGGAAGTCACTCATTGGTAAGTTTACGATCAAAATAGTTGCATATTTCTTGTCTCCCATTTCACATCCAGTGTTTGTCTTAAACTGCAAGATAGTTTTCTCGTTTCATAAAATGAACTCTTTCCGTAACCACATTCCTATCATCTACAGTGGCATCACAAACTGTGCCACCATATTTATTTCCCCATGATACAGTATTTTCTCTTCAGGCAATATATATCACACTATAAATTGCGAAAGCACTTGCTCCTACACACAAGAGTGAATAATGTATCACATGGACCAATGGCCGGCAGTGCGTGGACAAGACACGAGAGTAGAAGTGAATAATGAAGAGAAGCACAGGGCGTCAGTCTTAGTACTGCCAGCACCGGTAATGGAGGGAGAGCGTAAACAGAAGGCAGGCATGAATAATGGGGAGTGGTGCCTTACTATTGCGTCATATCACGAGGAATGAGGAATGCAGGGAGGCGCGAGGGAGGAGAAGGGAGGAGAATGGTCAGGTGAGAGGGAGGGGGGGAATGGACAGTGAAGGGAAAGAATGTACGATAAACGATTGGAAAAAAAAAAAGGATGGAACATAAAGAGAAGGAAAAATAAACTAAGAAATAAGAAAGGTGAGAAAGTACTAGAAATAAAAAAAAGTGAGGAAAAGACACGAAATGATTAGCCGAGGAAGTGCTGAGAATAAAAAAAAAAAAAATGAGGCACTATGAACATGAAAAAAGGTGAGAAAATATTAGAAATAAAGGTAAAGAAGAGGCAAGCAGAGATTAGGGGGAAGGAAGGTGCTGAGAACGGTGGAGTGTGGGGGAGTACAAAAGTGGAGGAGGCGAGGGATGCAGTGGCACTCCGGCAGTCACCGTCATGGGAGGAGCCACCCGGTGCCTGGTAGTGTGTGCCTTGGCGGGGCTCGGGCAGGTGGTGGGGGCTGCGACACTGCGGGCTTCATTCTCCACTATGGTTGTGAGTGAGGCTATGCTGGCCCCTCTGTGGTCTTGGCCCCTTGTAGTGATAGTGTGTGTGTGTGTGTGTGTGTGTGTGTTGTACTGGTCTCACGAGGGTGGTTTTAGTCTGTATTTCGTGGGGATTTGGGTGAGTCTTGTTGAAGTCTGACTGTGTTTTGCAGCAGTCTGAATGTCCTGTGGTGGTCTGAATAAGATGAATAAGTTTTGTGGTGGTTTGTATGTATTTTGTTGTGGTCTATGTAACTCGTGGTCTGAGATGCGTCTTGTGGTGGTCTTAGTGTGTTATCAGTGCTCTCGGAGAATGTTGCAGTGGTCTAAGTGGTGGCAAATTTTGGGCATTTCTTCCTGTTTTTTTTTTCTTTGTTCCTGCGACTTGAATTGTGTCACAAGAGGAGTATCAAGGCACCTCAGAAAACAAAATTGGACAATTCTCGTTTTTTGTTCCTTCTTCTTCTTCTTCTTCTTCTTCTTCTTCTTCTTCTTCTTCTTCTTCTTCTTGAGAGCGGAATCAGGATCGCTTTTTTATTTATTATTTTTTGTGCCCTTGATCAGTCTTCCTCACACGAAAAAAAAAAAAAAAATTGAAGTTGTTTTGTGTGTGTCTTGCTTTGGTTTGAGTGTGTCCCCTTCTGGTATCTTGTAACTTTTGATTCTGTCTTTCATTACTGTTTCTGACACTTTTATTCAGGACCTTTCTGTTACCATGAATTTATAACAGGTAGAAGCGTGAGTCAGTGGGCGTCCGAGCAGGTGAACGTAAGGCACCTGAGACAAGTACAGTTGATGCACCACCACGTGACGCAGGGCTGTGTTAAATCCTTTCACTGTCGTATGCAACATTTCATAACACTAAAAAGTATTACACACTAATTTTCCAGGCAACTACAAGAAAAAAAAAAGATTAAAAGATAAATTTTTTAGTGTCTAGCCAGGGTAAAGTTTAGAGAAAGAAATGCTTCAGATTTGCTTGTAATTAAGAAGCCTTGTGTCTCGTAGCAGTGGAAGGAGCATCAAAATCTGGGTAATGAAGGAGGACAGTCTTCGCAGTGTAAAACAGATAGAGATTAGAAAGGTTAGATAAACTCTTTTGTATGCTAAGTGTTCCTAAACTAAATAATATGTGTCTAATGAGGGACAGTCTTTGCTGTATAAATCTAAGTGGGAAGGAAATGAGAAAGGCCAAGCTAACCCTTTTGACAGCTAAGAGTTCCTGAAAATAGATCATATGTCTCTAATGTAAGACAGCCTTTGTGGTATAAATCAGATAGAGATGAGAAAGATTAGATAAACATTGTGACGCCAATAATTCTTAAACCAAATGAAATGCGGAGGTGTAAGTTTATCATATGATTTTGAAGGACATCACTGATATAACAAAGGGAGTGAGAGGGGTGATAGTGTATATGTAAGGCCTGCAAATATTATTGTTCGCTCGTTAAATATCACCAAGGTTCAATGAAAGAAGTGTCGCGCAAAGGTTGTCAATTGGTTGAAGCACGGCGCCTCACAGTCACAGGTGGCAGACAACGGTGCACAGGAACGACTTGCTGGTTTACTACGTAGCGTGTAACCGTGACAAAGCAACTCTAGCATAATTACCCCTACATGTCTCTGTCAGGTGTGGCAGGGGCGTGCCGCTGCGTGTATAATGGGGGAAACAGGTGTAGTGATTTATGCACCACCATAACTCACGCAGCTCCCACTCACTGACGCACTCCTCATCGCCGTGCACGCATGAAACTTACTAATGCGTTTTGCTTTGCCGCTCATCCTTCCTCGCGCCTTCGTGACAAAATGAAAGAAAAATCACTTTTGTTAATAATTAGATGGTGCAAATAAATCCCATAGGTCCTTTATTGGAGTAATGAACAATGCATTCGTAATTTTCTCCTTTATTGCAAGTTTTGCACATCAGCACCAGGGGCTAAGTTTTACCACCTGGGTACTGTCGCGGGCGTGATGCTGCTGCAGACACCACGCAATGGACAACAGAGTCTGAGGCTGAAACAACTATCGGGATAATCATGTGTCTCTGAGTATTGATCTTAGTGTGACGAAAAAGATGTCTGATTATAATGTACTTTCGATGTTCTGCTCTCATTGTGGTAAACGTACGGTGAAGTCCCTGCTGGATACTGTCTTAGGACGAGTGTTGTAAGTATAGACGTAGATGAAAAGAAAAGAGTTCACAGGTTATTTTACTTGCCTATTATAACATTCTATTACAACCTCAAAATTACAACCTTAGAATCACAAAACTCCAAATCGCAACCCTCAAATTACAGTCGGCGAATTATGACCTTCAAGTTGCAATCCCGAATTACAACTTCCAAATTACAATATCCAGATTACAACCTCCGAGTTAAATCCCCCAAACACTGAAGCCTCCAAATTTCAACCTTCGAATGACAAAATTTGGAGGTTACGATTTTGAGTTTGTCATTCGCGGGCTGTGATTCCGAGGTTGTCATCCGAATTACAGTCCCCGAATTGCAACCTCCAGATTTAAATTCCATATCACAACCTCCGAATTACAACCTCCTAACCAAAACGTTCCCACAACCTCCTCACAACCTCCAAGTCACAAGCTCCTCATAGCCTCCTGATCCCGGCATTCCGAGCACTCCCGGGCAGTCTGTCAGCCGGCGAGGTCACCAGGCGCACAAAGGAGGTGCGACATTCCCGCCACTTGAGGACTCGTGCACGTAGGTGGAGGGAATCGTTCTTCGACTATTCATGGCGACCTCTTCACCTCACTTCACCACGCCTGCCACAATGGCGCCCACACATTTTGCACCCAATTGCTTGAAAGAGAGACTGGCCATTCCCTTAAGAGTAGCCGCGGAGTGCTGGAGGTGCTAAATTTTCTCCCAGATATTCGGTGCACTTCTTGCTGATACACGAAGCGTTATCGCCTCCTCCATGCATCACGCTGAAGCTTCCTGCTGGCTACACATAACACTGCCTCTCTCTTTAAATTATTTTTTTATGAGTGAGGGGTGGGTGTCGTAAGTGACTCTCCGTGGCGAGGACTTACGACTACCGTGTGAAAACATGTGTCGGGATTTGGTGTTTTTATGGGTGAGGGTATTTCACTTAAAGAATTCGAAAATGCCCATATCGGGTATTTATCTAAAGACAAAATCAACGTCAGGTATCACTTCAGGCACAAAATGAAAAGGTTAACCAGTTCTTCTGCTTAAATCTCACATTTCTACCAGTAAGTGGATAAATCAGAATTAAAAGAAAAAAAATTATACCAGAGACATACTTCAAGTGAGAATTATCAGCTATCACTTCAGGCACAAAATAACTTTCACATCTCCATGAGTTATTACGTATATTAAAATTAGATAACTTTATAACATCCCACTAATGTACTTCACACGGTTTGCTTTTCATGTCTACCCCGTCTATCGCACTAAGGCCCGTATTCAGAAACAGTTTGCTCTCTCAACACGGCTGTTTTCAAAGGCCACATAGGTGATTAGCTGGGGTCTCAAGAGTGTTTCACCTGTTAATAATGGAGAAATATTATTAATCTGTCATTAGAACCATACAAACACTCTTCAAAACCTGTGTAACTTCAAGTACAACCTTTTGAAAGTTGTGGGGATACTGCGCAGAAGTGTTTCAGAACATGGTAGTGAAAACGGAGACTTGGCCAGATTCCTCATACCTTCTTTCACTGGTGAACTCTGCTTTCACCTGCATTACCGCCCTCAATCAGGTTCTGTGACTCCATCAAGAGATTCGTAAAGTGACTCGGCCTCTGTAAATTTGTGTTGGTTTCTTCTTTGTGAGAGCTAAGTTCACTCAACTCTTCCAGTTTTCTTATGATTTCAAGATGGGATAAAACGAGGAGGTTATCTTTTTTGCTGATTGAGGAGTAAAGTGTGTTGGGTTTATAAGACACTCTCACGCAAACACACACCCACCCACCCACCCACCCACACACACACACACACACACACACACACCCACACACACACACACACACACACACACACACACACACTCACACAGAATAACAATTACAAACGCAAAGCCAACCATCCCTCCTTAAAAAAAAAAAAAATCATTAATAACAAACACCTAATCACGAGAAAATGACAGAATATTACACACAAGTGGAAATCAGGGAAGCAAAAGAAAAGAGAAAAGAAAACAGAACTCACGTAAAAGAAAAAGGGGAAGAAAACTCAGCGGAATGCACCAATTTTATTAATGTGTTGTAAGTCATCTTTTAAATTACTGATTCTTCCATCTCAGTTTTACGACAGCAAGGACGAGTGGGGGAGCGGGAGGAGTGCGTGACGAGTCATGAAAACCCTGACGCTGGGTTATTTAAGAGGTGTGCTCTCTCTCTCTCTCTCTCTCTCTCTCTCTCTCT
>NC_087157.1:9097500-9145000 GCF_035594125.1 Scylla paramamosain | reverse complement strand
AGCTGAAGAGTCACGAGTACAGCATCACCTCTTTGAATGAATTTGAGCCAGAATAATCATGACGGCAGTGATGGTAATGACGATAACCATTACTCTGATGCTCCCGGTGACTGTGGCGGCAGGGATGGTGGCAGAGGAAAAGGCGGACTGGGCCATGAGTGACATCACCTTCTCTCCGGAGCGGGAACAGTACGTTGACTTCTCGAGGACCTTCGTGTACGACGCCTCCGAGCTGGTCACGCCCCGGGCCAAGCCGCTGCCCAGGTGGACCAGCCCCACCAGGTAGCTAAGGGCCGCCGCCTCATCATTACATGAAGGACCAGGATTCATGTTCTCATATAATCAACTGTTCATTAAGGGAAATTGAACGTTTTTTTCTTCTTGTGAAACCAAAGGAGAGTGAGATTTTATGATAAGCAGTTATGTACATAACATATTTGTTCATTCTTGTGTGTGTGTGTGTGTGTGTGTGTGTGTGTGTGCGTGTGCATCACCGTAATCTCGTCTGTTAGTACGGTGCATAGTCTCATAACAGTACACTGACAATTAACTCGGTGAGAACACGCACAGTAGATAAGTGATGGATACTTACTTCCCTGTCTCTCGTTTTTCGCTTTCCCGATGCGCCGCCGTGGCTGTCCGTGGAGGCCTTTCAAGTGGGAGGTGTGGGTGGCAGTGGTGATAGTGGTGGCGGCTGCGGGGCCCTTCCTCTGTGTCCTGGCACGCATCTGCACCGACACCTACCTGTCCCGCGTCACCTGGTTCCATCACCTGGGCAACTCAATACTGTTCATCGTGCAGCCCGTCCTTCAGGTGGGTCCGTATGGGCGCGGGACGTGTGCGCAGGTATGAAAGAGACAAGGTTACGCACTGCAAGGGAGAAAGAAAATTCAAATGGAAAACCGCGTGTGTGTGTGTGTGTGTGTGGTGTGTGTGTGTGTGTGTGTGTGTGTGTGTGTGTGTGTATATATGTGTTACCTGTCTCCCTCTTCCTGTCCTCGTGGCCACCGGCAGCGAGGGGGCGACAGGGACATCGTGATCGCTCCGGGTCGTATGTTCTTCGGATTTTGGCTGGTGTTCGCCATGATCGTGGGCATCTCCTACTCCTCCTCCCTCACCTCGTTCCTCATCATGCCGGGCCTGCAGAAGCCCATCGAAAACCTGCACCAGCTGGTCACCTCTGACATAGGGTGGGCCAAGGTGAGGCGGCGTCTGGGGAGTATAGTTCGTATTACTTTCGTCAATAGTGCTCGTAATAGTAGTTCTGTATTCTCAGGAGTACTAAGGCCGGAAAGAAAAATTATAAGAAGTTACATTTCATGTATTGTCAAGTTTGAAGTTAACTAATGGAAGAAACTATAACTAAGCAGCCCTAACACGTGACTCGGATGCGTCCAACAGGTATATTTTGGTGGAGTGCAGAGCGCTCTTCTGGATCAGGCACAGGACCCTGACTTAATCGCTCTCCGGGAGGGCGTGCAGTGGCGGGACTCCCTTCCGGGCATCCTGCAAGAGGTGGTAGCGGGGAAGCTGGCCACCTGGGACAACGGCATTACCACTCGCCTTCTGGTGGCCTCGAAATTCACGGATACCGCGGGCCAGCCACTCGTTCACTTCCCCGGCTTCCACTTGCTACAGGAGAGGATCGCGTGGCCCCTGCAGCAGCACGCGCCCTACAAGCGAAGGTGTGTCTGCCTGCCAGGTGGTCATGGGGTGAGAGACATAGCAAAGGATAGACAATTTTGAGGTTCATGAATATTTTCAACAGATATTGATACTACAAAAAATATCTGTTCCACATTTTAATGGCAAATATATTCCCGAGATGTTCTTAAGTAAAAGTATAATGTGCCATTCTAAACTCGTGATATACAATTCGAAGGACAAATGAGGCATGATCCTCTTGTTACTGCCGAAAGAGGTAGACGTGTGTCCCTTGTTGAGCGGTAGAAGCGTCAATGAGTTTACTTTATCTTCAAGGCTAGACCAGCTGATCGACCAGGTGGTGGGGGCGGGCCTGATGGAGAAGTGGCTGGAGGTGAGTCGTTAGCATCACACTGCCGTCCTCATTCTATTTTGTCTGCAGATTTACTTCAGCTTAAGATAAAATTCATTCTTTTGTAAGAGAAATGCCATAGCGTCTTCACCCCTTCTACCTCCTTCTTCTACTCCTACTCTACTCCTATTCCTGTTACTACTACTACTGGAAGAACTGTGAAATAATCCTAACTCTTCGGTGTCACTCGTTGCAGTTCATTATCTTCGAGGAGCAAGCCCTCAGCCGGCGGGAGAGGGAACGTGCAGACACTGCCATTGAGGCGGTGGAGGGCACCACCGGTGGCACAGTTATCCTCTCTCTAGAACACTTCCAGGGGCCTTTCTTCGTCCTTCTTCTCGGGTGTCTGTGTGGGGGTGTCGCCCTCCTCCTAGAGGTCTTCGTCAAAGTCCTCTACCGCACTGAAATAAAGTAGTCGCGAGTCCTCTGGACCTCCTGCCAGCCAGCAGGCCACCCAGCAGCGAGGACTGGTCATGTGGTGGCAATACCTGCCGAAAACGTGAGATCTATTGAATTCTCGGCCTCATATTTTGTGGAGTATCGAAGCATTGTTGACTGCCACACCAATACATTATACAAGAATGCTGCATGTCACTCATTTCCCTTTGGAGTAAATCTTTATTCATATGTTCAAGTCCATTCCGCCCGCCTCACCATGTGCTCACTGTAAGCCCTTATCACGGGAGGGGGCTGTTGCTGGATGAGCCTTCAGAACCTAGAAGAATGACGTGAGGCCTTAGAAATTGTACCATGTCCACTGCATCGCAATATATATTTGCTACATTATTCTCTTTGCAGTGACATAATTCAAGCTTTCGTATAAACCCTATATTCAAAAGAGTCTTTCCTTTTTCCTCAGGTCCGCCTTCTTGAAAGAGTACTGATGATGTTATCATTAATGTTGTCCCCCACAATCTCAGTCCCTTCGTTTTGCTGATACATTTTTTAAAGCTGCCATGAGCTTCACTTTTGTTTCAATAATTGTCTGAAAATAAACGGTTTCTCATGACATGTATCATAGTGAGACCGTTGAGGGCTCATGACATGTATCATAGTGAGACTGTTGAGGGAGAGGATGGAAGAAAGGGTAATGATCTGCGTGGCCTTTTAAAACAGTCGTGATGTCAATCAGGGATGGGCCAGACACGAGGCCCCCCCCTCTTCCCTGTCAGCCCACGGGTGATCCTTCCCCTGCTCTTGGGGGACGTGATAGAGCGATGGGGGACAACCCTCAGATGACGTCCCACGGGTCCTCCTCTGCCGGGGTCTGATCTGCTGCCCTCACTCAATCAGTCACTCGGTCACTTAGCTACTCAGTCTCTCTCAGCCAGTCACTGTCACTCACTCTCTCTCTCTCAGTCAGCCACTCAGTCAGTCAGTCAGTCAGGATGTTAAGCCACAATTATAAGAGTAAATTTAAGGTAAATTTAGTTAAAATTTATAGACACTGGTAGCGAGACTAAGTGTCGTCGTGATAAATACCCCGCCCACTCATTCTTTCGTGACGTGGATGTGACGCTTAACTGACCTAAGAGTAACCACCCATCCAACCAGCAGTTCTGTCTTTTTGCCACACACACGCACACAGACACACACACACACACACACACACACACACACACACACACACACATTTTTTTTTTTCATAAACCAGGTGCAAAGGCTCATCTTCATCATTTGATGCAATTTGGATTCTATAAAATTGCGTCTCTTCCTTGTAATTACATCCTGCATGGGAGGGGGACTCAAGCTTCTACCAGGTACAGCTCCGGACCTGTATATTCCCTGCACCTAGCGAACATTTCACCGCTCTCTTATAATGTACAGTTAGCTTCTTGAGATGGTGCGCGAGCCAGTCTCTGTACTACGGAAGAGAGAGGACGTCATGGCAGGGTGGAATACTGTGCGTTTGTTGGCATGCTTTACGGCATGTTGATGTTAGCAACACGAAACATAGCAAAGTTATTTAGTTGAGACTCGTTAGATGATTCGTGTAATTTCGATACAGTACTCATTCATTGTCGTCGCTGAACCACGCCCCAAGTACAGATAACTATTAGTATACGGTAATGTGATTGGCACAGTGTCCTCTGCTTTCCTACGAATCACCAGGAACTTCGTTTTCTTATCGTTTTCTTTTCGTTCAACATCATACCATATTTCTGATAATAGGCATATTTCTCTGGACGTGGCTAGGATTGCCATATCATCTGTTAGTAACAATGCATGTTCCTGATGCACTCATAGATGGATAAATAATCCTCACGGGGCACTCTGTCGTAGACTTTAATGTATTCAATGAATAATGCATACAGCTTTGATTTCTTCAAGTACCCAAAATCATCTCTGGGGCCAGTTGACGCCTCCATAACAGCCTGGCAACTCTGAGGCACGTATTCAGAAATGCTTTGCTCTTTCACCGTGACTGCTTTCAGAGATGATTAGCCGAGTTCTCAAGCGTGTTTCTCTGTCACTAGAACCATAAAAACGCCCTTAAAAACCCATGTCACTGCACCACGACTATTGAAAACACTCGTGGTGAGAGAGCAAAGCGTTTTTGAATAAGCGGCTTAGAGTTGCCAGGTTGTTTAAGAGATGCCAACTGGTGCTAGAAAGATGAACAAAACCATATTTTTCGAACCAGATTCTTGTCTTCATTCAAAAATTATGTGGTATGTGTTTTGAATGGCAAACGCAATAAAAGACGCCAAAACTGAGGATTTGAGTGTCTGGTGGTGAGAGGGAAGGAGAAAAGGTGACGTGTCTTGGAATATGAAACACATACACAACACACACACACACACACACACACAGGGCAGTTACACACACACACACACACAGCTCACTACCACAAACCACAGCGCCCCGCCAAGCCCTGCCCCTTCCCGCCGCTGCTAAGGTAACAATTTCCCATCTCTCCCTGTCAATGTTTATCGTAATTTCCATGGTTTTCCTGGTGTTTCCAGATGTTTTCTGGATTCAGGTGTGTAAGAGGAGAATGAGGTGGAGGGGAGAGGAGTATAAGGGGGAGGGAAGAGGAGGAGGAGGTACGAAGGAGAGGAGAAAAACATAATTTCGGCGCCATATTATTATTTTTATTTTTTATTAATGGATCTGGCATTATATTGATATGTAATTTATTATTAGAAAATATAAAAATATATAATATATAAAAAAATATTTAATCTAGCTGAGTTTGTTTCTCAAAAAAATAACAAATTTGTTATTTTATTTTATTTCACTTTTTATTTTCTCTGTCTCCCTCCCTGCCTGTACATCAGTATTTAACTAAACTTCCAGTGTTTCCAGACTCAGATGTGAAGGAAAGCCAGAGTTAACCACGAAAATAGATAAATAACCCCCATAATGCCCCGAATAAGGTAAATTGAAGTATTCAGCCCTGTTCAGAGCGCCCACTATGAAAAAAAAAAAAAAATCACCAGGATCCAGACCGAGATCTTTTCTCTTCCCTCCCAGTGTCTCTTCATCAATATTTTCTTCAATATCAAGGATTTTCCGGACATTTCCAGGTATTTTCCAAACTGAAATGAGTAGGTTGCTGTAATAGAAGGAAGAAATGAGGAATGGAGGAGGATGAGGAAGAAATGAGAATTGAAAGAGGAAGAAGGAAGGGGCATCTAGGAGGGATCGAGAGTGGTAATAATAGTAGTAGTAGGAGAAGAAAATGAGGAATAAAGAAGAAGGAAAGAGGAATAAGGGGGGAAGAGGGTGAGAGCGTGGTAGTAGTAGTAGTAGTAGTAGTAGTAGTAGTAGTAGTTGTTGTTGTTGTTGTTGTTCTTGTTTTTGTTGTTGTTGTAGCAGGAAGAGGAAGAATTAGAGAGAGAGAGAGAGAGAGAGAGAGAGAGAGAGAGAGAGAGAGAGAGAGAGAGAGAGAGAGAGAGGTATTCTGAGGCAGTGACAGGCGCTGCAACTCGGCACAAGACAACATTGGGTGTAGTTCATGATTTCCTCCTTACCAAGGCAACTACTGCTTTAAACACCAATTATACAACTTTATGACTCGTCTCTGATCGACGACACACACACACACACACACACACACACACAGGGCAGTGAAGCTGGTGGGAGTGCAGTGTTACTGCAGTGTGCAGGGCAGCGCCTCTTTTAATTGTCTACCTTTTCTTAATATTTACCGCCAAATTTGGCGCCGTATGCAGTGTCAACAGAGTATCGTTTTTAGGCGGGACAGTCGCGCTTTTTTCAAAGCATCTACAACTTATAACAAATGAAACATCTGGCTTTTTTTTTTTTTGTCCCGCTTTTTCATGACCGTCCCACCCACTTCAAATGGAACAAAATCTACACGGGCGTTATAAAGGTCAGACCATTTTGTCTCAAGTCCACAGGGGTGAGGAAATTAAGTGTTTAAATGTTACGTGTGTTCACCAGATGATTGCATGATTGATGAGTAACTGTGTGTGTGTGTGTGTGTGTGTGTGTTGGGATATTATAACGGAACCGTACTCGTAATCGAACCCAATCCTTATGCTGCTACTACTACTACTGCTGCTACCACTACTACTACTACTACTACTACAGCTGCTGCTGCTGCTACTGCTGCTGTTGTTGCTGCTGCTGTTGTTGCTGCGACTGGTGCTACAATTGCCGAAACCACCTGTAACATCAAAATAAAAATCAAGATTATCAGTCATCGTCATCATCAGGACAACAACAAGACGATGATCATGGCCGCCGCCAGAACGCTCTCAACCCTGCCCTCCACGATATTCACACGTGCTATCTCTTCTGTAAGTCGTTCAGGGGTTTGAGTGATAATTCTGAGGAGTAAACGTGCTTTTGAGCAAGAATGGATGTTTATTTGACGTGTGCTAAAGCCCCTTACTACTATGAATGCTCGCCTTACCTTAGCCGGTAACTGATGGGGAGGTAATTTGTTAAACACTTGTTACTTATATAATCCACCGCGACGTATTACACCAATGGGATAATATTTAGATAACATTCACGTTTTCATCTGAGGACTAGGTTAGGTTATATCAAGGTTTCTATTTGTTAGGTTCATTGGTTTATATTAATTCAGTTCATTAATCTCACTCTTGACCCCTTCATTGTGTAAATCATGTTCGAAAAAGCGTCATGTTTTGCCGAGAAGTAAACAGTCAGTGTTTGGAAATCAGAAGGCTAAGGTAAGTTCCATAATCATGCACCTGTGAACACCTGGATGGGTTTTCAAAGGAAGTTATGATATAACAGCATGCAGTTAGGAGTGGCTGGAGTTATACAGTGTCAATACTTGGAAGTATTCAGGTTAAGGAAATAATGTATTGTTTTAGGAAGAGGTGGGAGGCAGTAGAAGACACGTAAAGCACCCATCAAAATATGAAAGTTAAGTAATGGTCTAACTGCTAGTGTGACAGTTTTTGAATCACCAATGTAATGGTCTCTCGTCTGCTGCCACAGCAGTATACTAGCTGCTGACATCCTCCTCTTAACTGCCAATGTGACAGTTTCTGAATTGCCAACATGATGGTTTCTAAGTTGCTTTTGTAGCAATGTACTGGCTGCTGACAACAGTCATCCAACTGCTGACATAACAATTTCTTTGTTGCAGAGGCATCACTCTTCTAACTCAGGATATCATTACCTTTGAGAACAGCATAATGTGTTGGGTCAATTATTGAAAAACCGTATTTATCAAATTTTGGGATGAAAGTATATTTTCTGCTAGCTTTTGATGTGCTTTGATCACTCTCTTGCCAGAATTACTTTTTTCTTGGTGTACAGTGTTTCCCTGCCTATTTGTGGTTCATCATTCAGGGGTTTGCATATTCGTGGATTAAAGAAAAATCCTTTTGGAAAGGTAGGTCTCCAAAGTAACATATTAATTTGGGGTTGCAAGCTACCCCAGAGCCCACAACAATTTAACCTAATCTCAGCCTCAAATCATGAAGTGATAAGCAAGATAATATTAAAGGCAAGCTTCACTGTACTCATTGTGGCAGACTCAGCAGAGGAACACACACAGGTGGTGAAATACTGGATCAATCAGCTGACCTTCTTCCTCGTCTTGCGCTCACAAGTTGCTGACCTAGAGAGAAAATAACCAACATCCTGGTGGTCAAGATTTCACGGAATATTTTGCGAAGTTTCCCATGAAATGTTGCCCACTTTGTATCTTGGTACAAAACTCGAGAAATTGTCTTATGTGACCACTCCTTTATTTTCTCTTGAGGTTGGCAAGTTGTGGTAACAAGAAGAGGAAGATCAGCTGATTGCTCCAGTAGTGTGTGTTCCTTTACTGAATCTGTCACAATGAGTTCAATGGAACATGCCTTTGCCTTGCACTTACTGAGTGTGGGATGTATATTTTGCAGTTTTAACTATAAACATAGATATTTCTGAGCCTTGTAGGGGTTGCATCCAGGATTTGCAGATTTCCACTATTCACAGGGAGGCTTGGAATGTAACCCCCACAAATAGCAGGGGAATACTGTACATCAAAATGTTATGCTTGGCCTGCAGCAGTCAGATGTTTGAGTCATGATGCCTCTGCTCTGTGGTATCTTGCTGTTGTTACACACATTTTGCCAACTACAGACATGCAATCTTATAATGATAAAGAAATTAAGGAAATTTTCAAATTAAATCAAATCTAACTTCCTAACCAGGAGCTTCACCAATCTAGACCCTCCATCTCCATAAACACTCAAAATTCAGCACTATAGTTATTTTCAGTTTTTCTTATCTAGCTCAGCTATCTAAAGGTGTACATGGAGTGATGACATCTACATTATGGAATTGGTAAAGATTTAGTGTATGGAATATAAAGCTTACTGAAATAGTAGCTTGTATTGCAATGCTGGTACAGGTAAACTGCCATCAGAAGAGGTGGTGCAAGCTCTTATATGCTTTCTTTTTTTATGTGGCTAACATCAAATTGTATTCTCTTTTCTATTTCTGTACAGCAAACGTCTATTACAGAATATGCACAGTCTTTCCACTATGTCAGCTAACTGTTGAATCCTGTTTCATCTGCCTGGCACATCTTCACTTAACAGCAATTGATGAAATTTCTGGATTAAATAAGCAGAAGGAAAAAAAAAAATTTCTGTGCATTTTGTCTGCAAAATTTTTAATAAATCTATTCTAAAGCAAAAATATCAATAAAAGTGTAAATTATGAGTAGATGATCACACATGGTAAAAGTTTGATAGAAATGGTCTTCATGGAATTAAAAATATCAAAAAAGTGCTTTCAAGCCTGATTGGTCATGATATCATGTGATATGCATGCATGAATCCTTAGTGGCTGAGTTTTGCCTAGAGATGAACATTGGGTGAGAAATGCAGCTGTGAGTTTGGGAATATATATACTGTAGCTGCTTCATGAATCTTCCAAAGAATCAGTTGGTAGTACTCATTTCATCAAAATAAGATCCTTGCTGTTTGACTCAATTGACTTATTGTTCTTGCTTACCTTTTTATTGCAGACAGGTTAGTGATTGAGCATGTAGCAGAATATACCTATA
The DNA here is from genome assembly GCF_035594125.1 of Scylla paramamosain. NCBI lineage: Eukaryota > Metazoa > Arthropoda > Malacostraca > Decapoda > Portunidae > Scylla > Scylla paramamosain. Next base: position 9,135,434 of record NC_087157.1, on the reverse strand, counting down.
GAAGCATATATTACATACTTCACTAGTGCAATGAATGAAGAAGGAATCAGTAGGAGTATTATCATTTATCATTTTCTCTGTTTCAGAGTCCAGTTTCCTGTACCAAGGCAGTCAAGGACCCAGGAATGGTACTGAAGGAAAGATTGTGGCAAAAAGAGTTTCATCAGAAAAACAAAGGGAAAATATATGACAAGAAGCCTTTTAAGATGACAGTTAGACAAGGCAAGAAGTACATGTGGTGTGCCTGTGGTCAAAGTAAAACACAGGTGAGATGCCTGGAAACCTCACATCTTGTAGGCATTTTGTTTGATTACTGTGTTTGTGATTTAGTGTATTAATGTTTATTAGTAATTATGAATAACCTCTGAAGGTCCTCTGGTATCTTTAATTGTGAAATATTTAATGTAAATTTATTCAATTATTGATCTATTTTGAGAGTGTGTGTGTGTGTGTGTGTGTGTGTGTGTGTGTGTGTGTGTGTGTGTGTGTGTGTGTGTGTGTGTGTGTGCTATTTCTATTATTTTTTTTCTCTTGAGATTACAGGATTCAGTTTAGTTCAGGAGACTAGGTATTCCATACTTATTTGATATTTTCTTCCATGATATGAATGTTTGCACACAGTATGTCAGCTGATCATCTGTTCTACTCCTCCAGTGCTCTGGCAAGCTGTATTTCTACCCTACCTATGTTTTATACAACCTCTTACTTTGCCCCTATGTTCAGTTTATTACATTGGTCATGATGTCTTCATCAGATTTCCTCACATTTCCACACATTATCATGTTTCCTCTTTTTCTTGCTGCAGTGATGGAAAGTTTATCTTGTGTGCCTCTCTGTTTCTCCAGTCCTTCAGCCCGAGTATGTGTTAAGTAGCTGCCCTTTGGACTATTAGCAGTTTGTTAATGTATTTCTCAAATGTGGTGTTCAAACCACTGTTGGATACTTTAAGATTAGCTTGATAAATATTAACTTTCTCAACATGTGATCATCCATGTAAGTGGTTTTTGTTTTATTTAATTAAATTTTGATTGATTTGATTTGATTATTTTATTTATTTATTTATTTTTTTTATTATTTATTTACTTATTTATTTTTTTTATATATACAGTATATAGCCTGTAGTACCTGCAGGCTTGGTGGAGGGTTGGTTTATATGCATTATTTTTCAGAGGCATGGATGGTCTGCTTCCACCCTTGTTAGCTTAAACAAGTTTCCTGTAGAGCCTCATGCCACCTTGTGCTCCTCAGTCAAAGATGGGATTAGTGGAAGCATGATGGTAGTGTTTGGCCACTTGACAATTGCAGGAAAATGTTTATCTACAGCTGGATGAATGAAAGGCCTCATATTCACCATTTTCATGTGTTAACATGTTAGCTGCTTCCTTCCTGTAATGTGTTTGTTTTACTGGATCATTTATGTGATCTGATAACACATGTTAAAAGTTACCTCCATGTCCTTATTCCTTATTCATAGAGGATTTGTTAATAAGTTGTTTCCTAGTTTATAATTCCAACATAGTATCATCTTGCTATCTACAAATACTAATATATGGTGAGAGTACTTCTCTTTGGGAAGATGCAACTCTTAGCATATTTAGACAATTATTTTGCCCTTTGTAATTTATACCTGTGTGCTCTTGTCTTTTCCTTAGCCCTCATGAAAAGTTTTCTCAGTTTCTTTTTAGTCTACTCTGATGTAGTCTACTAATATCTTTTTCTAGGTACTACTTGATAAAGGAATGACCACAGCTGAAGAGTCTCCGTTTACACTTCTCTATCTATATACCAGGCTGTCAAGCCCACACAGGGTAGCTCAGACAAATTACAAGAAGAATGATAGCATGAAACTAACACATCGGATCACTAAACAAGGACATGATGCATGTTAAGTGTAGGGAAAATGAATCTCAGATGGAACTATTGGTGGTTTATATCCCTAGTAGCAAGTAGGAAGATAGGAGGGAAAGGAAAGAGATGTATGGGGCAAATGTGACAGACTTCAGTAAGAAAGAATTAGCCTGTTTGCAGAGGATGGAAAATGTAGTGTATAGAGTGATGGTGGGGAACATAAAGTATGTGAGTTTGGTGAGCATTACAGGAGGGACTGGTGCATTATTGGTTAAGATGAGAATTATGAGAGGACAGCTAACATATCTGCAGAGTGTGATGAAGAGACAGAGGAGTGAATTGATATATACATAACATCATTGAGAACACTAAAGATGATAGTAATACCTTACGATAAAGAATACCAAAAATTACCTTGGGGGAATTTGCAGTAACCTAACAAGCATTCAAGAAAAGAAAACAAAAACTAATTAGAAGAATGTGTAACTGGTAAAAAATGGAAGAACTAGATAAGAAATCATTCCAATCTGCAGCTATCAACACACACACACACACACACACACACACACACACACACACACACACACACACACACACACACACACACACACACACACACACACACACACACATGCAAGAAACAAGAGACTCATCAAGGATAAAGGGGTGCTTTTCCCAAAAAAAACTGTACCTCAACATCTTTTATTATACTTAATAATTGATTTTAATAAAGTACTAGATACCTCAACATCATTTATTACACTTGATAATTTACTTTATTAAAATAGTAGATAGAAGATCCTGACATGGTCTTACCTGTTTTTTCATGTCTTGCATTTAAAAACTTGTTTATTTTTTAGCTTTTAGGTCATTCTTTCTTTTCTTTGATGTTGTTACCAAGAAGTGTTCACCTCATCAATTCCCTCTCTTTATCTGTCTTGGATCTCCCGTATTTCACTGTTGTGTTGCACATGCTGTTCTTTGATATTGCTGACTGTGCGTTTTGTTTTAGCTTCTTGCATTATTGGTGCACAAGACTTGATCTATAAAGTATCTTGTGATCTCTTCACCTTATGTGATAGTTAAGTATTAAAGTTGTCTTTTTTCCTTTCACAGCCAATGTGTGATGGCACTCACTTAATTCAGCAACTGAAGATCCCTCAAAAGCCCCTGGTCTTTTATGCACCAGAAACCAAAGAAATTTGGCTGTGCAACTGTAAGCAGACGAAGAATCCTCCATTTTGTGACGGCACACACCGCACTCAAGAGATTCAAGAAGCCATTAAATAAGAATAAGTGAGGTATGTTTATGTATGACTAGTTTTCATGATTTTGTTGGTGGTCATGTAGATGAAGCAGAGGAAGTGTTAGTTATATACAAGTAAGTGTTGATAGAGAATGTGTTGATATTTATACTATAGTAGATAGGATTATTTATGATTACTTGTAAATGAACACATATTGTATATTGTGTAGATTTTATTATACTTTATTGTCCATTGCGGCTATTCAGGAGTGCTGCACATGTTTGATGAGTAAGGAAAGTGTACAGGATAAATGTGTTAGATCACAACTATGACTCAGTGATGTCATGAAAGCACATTTTATTCTTAATTCTACAGTATTAAAAATTTGTTAACTGTAAGAGTGATATGGGAAGTTTTGTTTGAAGAAGACATGAAAGGCCATCAAACCTCTGACCATTACCATCTTGAAGTAAGTTTCTTTGTTGATGTACAGACATGTGCTTTGTAAATAGAATGTGTTTTTAATAAAGTGTATTATTTTATTCCTTTAGAAAATTTAAGTTATATTAAGAATTCATTTATGGTAGGTGATGGGAACCTGAGGTTGTTACAGTATGAATGAAGCAGGGAATGAATGTACTTGGAGAATTAAATGAATCTTTAATCATAAAGGAGAAAATTTAAGTGGCAGTGAAAGGGATGAAAGTTGTGATACCTGCAGATTGGGATGAAAGTGTGGTTGAATGTTTAAGAAATGACAGCATGACTGTGTGACAGTGGTTGAGCAGACTGCTAAATGTATGCTTCATGAGCTGTATGGTGACTGCCTTAAAAATGTTCTAAAAGTATATGTATAAGAAAAGGCATGTAAGGAACAGATGTTTGCTGCAAGATAAATGTATGAAAATGATCAAGCAAAATGTACTGATGTGTTTTAAGCATTTGTGGATTTATATAAAGTGAATTACAGAATAGGTAGAAGGGGGTTGTAGACTGTTTGAAACTCTATGGACTTGATAGATGAAAGGAATGAATGCAATGCTGCTTTCTGCACATTAAATTTTGCTGGGAGCTGCTTTAGAGGAAAGACTGAGACAACGGATAAAGGAGTCTGGAACCATGTGAAAAGAGGTGATTGAAAATGGATGAGGCTAAAAGTAAAATAATTAAGTGCTTGAGAATGGTGGGGACATATGTAGTTTTGAATGGAAGGTTGTTTGAAGAGATGAACTGTTTCAAGTAGCTAGAATTGCATATTACTGTCAATGGAAGAATGGGTTATATGGCAAAGTGAAATTTAGAATGAATGAAGTGGGGAGAAATTGACGAGTATTTTGTTGTAGGGTATCCAGAATGAATGCCAAGAGGAGAGCGTGTGAAAGTGTAGGGATAATATAGAACTGCACTGTATGGGGATGAGACATGGGAGTAATCATGTTAGATGGAGGGATCAGAAAGTTATAATAGTTTGGACTTGTGAAGAGAATGGAAGAGTGATTGGTGAAGAAGATAACTTGACTGTATATGAGAAATGTTAGGCTAATGGGAAGACCAAGAAATTATATTTGTGTTCAGTGTAGATAGAACATTTCATGCAACTGTGATGTCTGGATAGCAGGGAGAGTGACTGCATGATAGCCTGAATGAAGAGCAGTTCTGAATTCATAAATGGAATGCAACCTCTTGGGTCTGTAAAGATTTCCTTCCATATAATCTGATTACCTGATCAGATCAGATGTAGGAAAGGGATGAGTGAGGCAGTAGGGATAAACTAGTTCTGCTGTGAGGCCTTGATATGGAGATTGCTATGTTGTAGTGAGGACTTGTCATCTTCTCACAGTGAGATCTTAAACCTAGGATATGGTTGTCAAATTACTCTTAGGGAACACTTGTGGATTTCATTGTGAGTGCATGTGTGTATGTATGGTTGGGTGGATGGGTGCCTTGCCTTAATTAGCTTCTTTCATCTGTTTTGTAGATAGGTACTGTATATGATGGTATTTTTGAGAAAAAAAATAATTTTGCATCTGTATAGAATAAGAATTAGAGGTTCAAGGCAATGTGTTATACAGAGGAAAGGAATTGTACTAAAATTAATATAGGTAAAGGCTAATAAGTAAATCCTTAAAAAATTACATAGTTACCAGGAATGAGAAAGCAAGCAGAAATTAGACAAAATAATTTATTGGAGGGTTTTTTATCATTGCAAAGTAGTGTTCCATGAAAGATGAATTAAATCTTTCTGGGAACATTACCTTGCAATGATGAAAAAGCTTGCAAATACCAATGATTAAAGGAGTTAAGTTAGACAGGTGCACTCATCCTTGACAGCAGTGGTGGCTCATGGCAAATAAAATTGGTGGGGGCTGCATAATAATTTCAGATTACAATATTAATGAGGCCATGCTGTAGGCAGTTTTATTTGAATCACAAATGTTATGTTTTGTACCTCATAGGCTCATAATTTAAAATTTATACACTGCTAAAGCTGTGAGAAACATTTATCAAGTTATTAAGTAGAATATGTAGTATTGAAGTAACCAGAATGCTGAAACTAAGCTTCGGTTGTCACGTAGTGTGCTAAAACTGGCTAGTATTCATGAATCACAGACATAATGGATTGTTTGTTTAATTAACACAGAGGGCGAATGACACTTTACGTCATGGTGCCGCACAGGGCTGAACTGACTCCAGCCCTGCTACAGCCTGGCTGGCACTGCACCAATCCTGAAAGAAGTGTTTTACTCTGTAATTAATTTATCAAATCTGTTAGTATTTTGGGTTAGAAAATGATAGAAAAAAAAAAAATACTGAATGGAATATAAAAGTATAATATTATCTATTTTGTATAAAATTAATTATATGATTGAATAACTCATTTGCCTGACAAGGCTGAGACTGAGAGATCTGCAGCCCACCAGCCCTAATGGACCAGCCACCCCTGCTTGACAGGTCCACTGAGAGGAATCAGATTATATGTGTGGCCTAAGCCAATGTGACAAGGCATTTGTGTTAATGCCATTAATACCTTCAACATTGATTCCCTCATCCTTACAGTAGTCCCTCCTCCTCGTCTGTAATGAATCAATGGAGGATTTGATGAAAGACCACTAAACTAGAATAATTTGGCACCTAGAGTAGAAAGCAGGAAACACTATAAAGCCACCAGTGAGCTCATAAAAGAATGCAGCAGAATGACAATAAAAATAAAAGACAAAATAGAAACTGTTGAACTGTAGTAAGTCACAAATGAGGAAAATTAATGTTGCTTGAAAGCATTGCATAAAAGATTTTAAAAAATTATGAAAATTTGGATGGATACAAAACAGCCATATGCTCTAAAAAATTAACAATGTAGGGCTACAAATTATAGAGCCAAGACTGTGGTTTCCCTCTCCTTGTTTCAGGCCATAGACCATCAAGCTAACAAATAATGGACAGACAGATGGCAAATGCAGTTTGATATTAACAAATGTGAGGTACTTAGTATGTGTAGAAGAAATCCACACAGTAGGTACACAGTAAAGAACAACAAAGATTTAGGAATTATAGTTAGCTCTGATCTCCATCTAAGAAAACAATGCATAGAGGTTAGAAATAAAGCAAATTGGGTATTAGGATTAATTTTTAGAAGTGTTAAAAGTAGAAGTCTAAAAGTAATATTAAAGTTATAGTATTTGGCACTGGTCAGACCCCATCTCAATTATGCTGTGGAATTCTGTTCTCCATGTTACAGGAAGGATATAATATATCCTTCGTACTGATTCTGATAGATATATTATATCTATCAGAATCAGTACGAAGGAAAATGACAAAGGATACAGGGATGAGAGGTATTCCTTATGAAAGGAGACTGAAGCTTTAGAATTTACATTCCTTAGAGAGATGTAGATTAAGAGAGGACCTGATAGAGCTCTTCAAGTGGTATAGAGGGTATACAAGAGTGACGAAGGCAAAAATTCTCAGGATCAGTAATCAGGATAGAACAAGAAGTAATTTGGCTTCAACCTTGAAAAAGCTAAATTTAAGAAAGAGATAGGAAGGAATTGGTTCTCAACTAGAGTAGTAGAAAAATGGAATGGACTCAGTAATCAGGTTAGTGGTGAGTCATTAGGAAGCCTTAAAAGAAGATGAGACAATTTTATGGATGGTGATGATAGGTGGAAATAAGTAGGTACGTTTCATACAGAGACTGCCACGTGTAGGCCTGATGGTTTCCTGCAGCTTCCCTTATTTTCCTATGTTCTTTTGTTCTTAAAAAAAATGTGTACCATTTAAATTCTGGGTGAGGATAAAGTCAGTAATATGGCATCATGTGTTGTAAACTACATAGATCTGCACAATACAGCACACAGCATAATAAGTGGCCATTTTGTTCACACATCCTCTCTGTTTCTTTTTTAATGAATAAATTTTATAGTAAAAAACAAAAATCAAAGTCAAATCAGGTGTTCATACTTTTAAAAGAGCATGGGATGAATAATATAACTAATCAACTCAAGCAGTTTGGTGGCTACCAGTCACAGACCCTGAGGTCCATAACACTTTATGACTGTGTAGCCACACATCAGTTGATAGAAATCAGCAGGATGGCTCATTATCTTGCCGGGTACAGTATGAGTATGTATAGTGGTGTGAATCTTGAACATTTATTATGAATTAAACTTATAATTTACTTGAAGCATTACTTAACAGTTACAACTTAAGGATTCCCAATAAATTTCTTAATTAGAAATGTAATAAAATGAATAGTCAGTTATTTATTTGATTAAATTGTTCATACTGAATTTATCATTTCAAGTTTATTTGCAAATACTGTCAATGTCCTGTGCACCACCAGTGAAGAAACACTAGTCTAAGGTGATAAAAGTAGTGGAAGGCTTCTGTGGAAAATTTCTTACTATACAATACTGGTGATGATAGGTAAATGAAGACTTCACTGTAGAAGCAATAGATACTAACGTCCCCTGCACAACACAAGTGAAAAAGAAAGAAAGCACTTGAAGGAATCAGTGGCAAAGCAGGTGTAGGCACCATATCCATTAACCAAATCAAAGGTGCAAGAAATTTTCTGCCAGACAAACTGCTGTATAGTTTTATAAAATGGTTGCAAACTTGCTGCACCAAGATGTTTGAAAATCCCACAGTAATACTGTGTCACAAGAAAGGAAACAAAGACCTAAAAGCTAATGGTGAATCACTTTACTGTTTGTAGTATACAAACCTTTTACAAAAGTATTCACTATTAGGATTAATGCAATACTTAATTTAAATGGAAGTTTTTAAATGGAAGTTTTAAATGGAAGATTTTAAATGGAAGCAAGACTACAGAGCAATCATTCAGTGACTACTTGAACAACTGAAGTAGTGAGAAAATGTACAGAATACATTTAACCTCTGTGTATGTGTTTTATACGCTGTGAATGAACTTTTTAACTCATTACAATCATCAACAATTATGAAGGGATTCAGAAAAAGATGAAGGAAACATATTTGCAAAAGTTGGAATATATGTCAGCAAAACACTGCCACTTTAAAGCTACAAAGCACCTGTGAAAAAAAAATAGTAATAAGGAAAGATGTCAGAAAAGATGACACTTTTTTGTAAGCTGCTTGTTGCAGTATTAGAGAAAAGTGTCTAAGAACTAGAGGTGGGAAAGGATAATAACTAAAATTAAAGGAGAATGCCGGAATAATCCCAGATTTAACATGAGTGAATTTACAAATAAATCAAAATGGATGATTTTACAATTATAGGTTAAGAATCCTTTCTCCAGAATCTTAAAGATTCATATACATTATTATTATTATTATTATTATTATTATTATTATTATTATTATTATTATTATTATTATTATTATTATTAATATATTTATTTATTTATTTTCTATTATAGATTATTATCATTAATGACTAAGTGGATGTGTACTGCTCATGTTTTCAGTAAGGATAATAAGTATGACTAAATTTTAGGGATGTGTGTCAAATGAGCATTGTAGATAATGTATATGGAAAAGTGTTGAGGAAGAGAGTTAGAGGCTGTGATGTGTGATGGGCTGTGTGGCCTTAGAAGGAGGGAATACATGAACCAAGAGTTTGCTGTGAGAAAGGAGTATAAAAAGTATACAGATATTCTTTTGCCATTGATGGATTTAGGAATAGCATGCGGCAGAAGTAATAAGGATAGTAAGTGATCATCTTTGTATAGTACTACTGGTCCTCTATTCTGCAGGCACCAGGCAGGGTTCACCCACCAATAGGAGCCTCCCCAGTGCCACAAGCCCCCAGCCTTGCCCCAGGGAAGGAAAGGTAACGTGCAAGTTTCACGGTTGTTTCTTTAAGACCCTGTGCTCCGCAGAAAAATGTGAAAGGGTAACGTCTTGAGATTAAACTGATTATGTTGAATTTGTGTAGGAAACCATGTGTGAATTATTGGTGTCTATGATGATGTTGTTTTTGTTGTTGTTGTTGTTGTTGTTGTTGTTGTTATTATTATTATTATTATTATTATTATTATTATTATTATTATTATTATTATTATTATTATTATTATTATATTAATATTATTTTTATTTATCTATTTTATTTATTTATTTTTTGTTCTTATTGTTGTTGTTGTTATTGTACATTTTTCTTCTTCTTCTTCTTCTTCTTTTTCTTCTTATTATTATTATTATAATTATTATTATTATTTTGTTGTTGTTGTTGTTGTTGTTGTTGTTATTTTATTTTTATTTTTTATTATTATTACTATTAATGTCGTTGCTGTTGTTGATGATAATGTTGAAATTGCTTTGTAACTTAACGCGCTCGCACATAACTAACCTGTCCGAGTTTCAAATTCCTGGCCAGGCGGGGACAGTGGAATTTTCACGCTGCTGTCGTATCACAGCACGGAAGGCATGTACATAAATCCTGCATCGAAAGGCCTTCCGTGTTCACGTACAAAAGGGGCGTGGTCTAAAAAGAACAATTATTATTATTATTATTATTATTATTATTATTATTATTATTATTATTATTATTATTATTATTATTATTGTTATTATTATTATTATTATTATCATTATTGACTAGTAATAATAGTCGTAGTGTGAATCTTCAGTCAAACTAATGCACTTTCAAAAAGTATGTACGTAGGTCAGGGAATGGGTATGGATACCTTAGAGAGAGAGAGAGAGAGAGAGAGAGAGAGAGAGAGAGAGAGAGAGAGTGTGTGTGTGGGCGGCGGTGTGGGCTGAAGAGGAGGCGTGGGTTGCGGGGGAGGGCCAGCGAGGCGGTGTGGGCGAGTCTCATGATGGGATGAGGGTGGGGACAGGCTGATGGTGATGGTGGTGGTGGTGGGGCGTGCCAAGCATCAGCCTCACCTGTTGGCGCTCAGTGTAGCGGTGACAGTGGCTCCACCCCGCCTTGGACCTGCGGCCGGGGGACTCGTGGGTAGGGTTGGTGTTCGCGTGGCGTCCTAGGGGCACCTCCTAGTGGAAGGAGGAGTGTTGCGGGGAACAGAAAGAAAAATGCGGCGGAAATGTAAGTGGCGGCGCGAGACAAGACACAAGAGCAGGAATTCACTCTGTTGCGCTGGCATCTGGAAGTGGCGTGTCGGAAGTGTCGAAAGTCTTTGTGAACATCCTGAAAGTGATGTGGATTTAATCGTAGTGGCGGCATTGCCATTAGAAAGAATGCAATAGATGTTTTTTTGTCGAAGTTCCACTCTTACAGCCCAGTGTCTGTGAAGGCAGCGAGTGTTGACCCATTGGTTGGGTGTGTTTACCTGGCACTGCTCAGGCTGGCTATTACGTACTGATGGTTTGTGTGTGTAGCGTGGCTGATGGCACTGAGGTGGGGAAAGGTGAGAGAGAGAGAGAGAGAGAGAGAGAGAGAGAGAGAGAGAGAGAGAGAGAGAGAGAGAGAGAGAGAGTAATAACACAGGTCTAGGCATCACGATCACTAGTCTTCACTCTCGTAGGCGCGCACCTTCACTACTTTGTCGTTGGCGGGTCGTGTCTGGGAAGTGATTGCGTCGTGAGCAGGGAGAACCGGGCACCATCCGTCATCTCTTCCCACTTGTACCCGAAGAGTCCATACTACCCGGCCCTATATCTTGCCACGTGAGCTGGGGATAGGGATGGGCCACACCCGCGGCGAGATTTATGGTTCTTCAGATAGAAGCGGGATCAAACTTCACCCGTGACTTTGGCGCATCTTGATGAACGTCCTTGCTACTCTCCTACTTTCCCCGGTTCCTCGCAGCCTTACAGCGGTCTCAGAGACTTCTAGGGCACCCTGACTAATTCCTCCATATCCTTAGTTCCATTGTGGGGTGTTGTGGGTCTGTAGGGAAGGAAGTGTTGTCCCTCATGCTAAAATTTTCAAGTGTTTTGTAGCCTCTCAGGAGTAATGGTCGGATTATCAAGTAAATCTTAGTTATTACTCTTTAATACTTCGGTGTCTTATCTCTGTTATTTTGAACATGCTTTAATAGAAGTTTTTGGGATTTTCAAGAGTATTTTCATGATTCTGTTGATAGTTTACTAAGAATTCTGCGTCACCATTGGAATAAACACTCATGAGAACTCGACTAATCATCTCTGTGGCCTTTGAAAATAGTTCACACGAGAGTTTAAAGCGTTTTGAAATACGGGTTTCTTTTCCCTTCTACCCGCAGCCTCTAAGGGCAGTCACCCCCGTGAGTTTCTGAATTAGTGCTTTAATTTTATAACCGATAAAATTCTTCAGAGTTGCTTGATGATGTGGGCCCGAGTGCGGGGTGGTGAGCCTGCCTCGTGGCGTCAGCGTGGAGAAGAGAGAATGAAAGTGGGTGAGAGCAAGCCATAGTTAGCTAGGTATGAGGGAGGGAAGCTTGGCAGGGCTTAGTATGAGGAAGGCATGTATGTACGTACGGGAGGCAAGCAGGCAGGTGACGGAAGTGTGTGTGTGTGTGTGTGTGTGTGTGTGTGTTAGACTTGGCATGAGGCACGAGTAGGGTGTGTAAGTGTGGAAGATGACGGAAAGGGAGTGGGGGGTGAGGTGGAGGAGGGGTGACTTTACATACGTAGGTGGAGGAGGAGGAGGGTTGAGTGGTGGTGAGTGTGGTGAAGTAAGACATGACTAGCAGCCTCATGCTAGACAAAACAATGAAGCAACGAACCTGACGTGACGGAACGCAGCAAAATCGGCCAAGCACTCCACTCAATGGAAATATTACGCCTCAATGCACGAGCCAACCTCCACACACTCCCTTCATCTCGTGCCCGGTCTTCTTCCCCTGCCGTGCTAACCCCTTTTGCCTATCATCCTGCCGCCGCTACTCAGTCCCTCCTCTGTTGCCAAGCTCCGTGCCATGCCGTGGTCACTTACCCTACACGGCAGGTCAAGGTTGAGAGAGAGAGAGAGAGAGAGAGAGAGAGAGAGAGAGAGAGAGAGAGAGAGAGAGAGAGAGAGAGAGAGAGAGAAAGGTCAATGTCCTCATCTTCACTCATAACTCTCAAGCAATTTGACTAATGTAAAGAGCATGGAAATACTCATGTTATTTATATGTGTGCCTTTTCACTTCATTTATCAGCGTGAGAGGTGGAGGAGGTGGAGGAGCGGCAGCAGTCGTGTGGTGGTCGGGTCGCATATATTCCAAACCTCATGCCCGGCAGAAAAAAAAGCACACACACACACACACACACACACACACACACACACACACACACACACACACACACACGAATAAAAAAAAAAAAAAGGAGGATAAAAAATAAGTGTGCAGCAGTGCCAGGCCCAAAGTGTTGCGGGTACATAGGACGTGCCAACTTCCGTCTTGCCTCTGTGCAATGTAAACACAAACGCGTTGCTTCCTTGGGTGCTAATTCACGTACGATTATGCGCCCCTGTTGTCCGCATTGACCCGGCAACACTATTAATGATGATAATAGTGATGATAATGAGAGTGATGGCCCTGCATGGTAAAGATGAAAGTGTTAGTTTGGTGTGTGTGAAAAGTTGTATTTATATTCGAATGGATATTTTTGTGTCCTAGAATCTGATTCAGTGACTTCTTGATGATGTGCAGGTGTGTGTACAGGACATGCGCCGCCAGTACTATACATGTAGGTCCAGAGAGAGAGAGAGAGAGAGAGAGAGAGAGAGAGAGAGAGAGAGAGAGAGAGAGAGATGTGAATTAATAACGGTAATAATCCTCTTTTCCTTTTTTTCTTAATGAAGTAATATATTTTTGCCTTTCATTTTCCTGCATCACACACACACACACACACACACACACACACACACACACACACACACACACGGCATAGCTCCCCGGTGAGATCACAGCGCCGCGGGTGAGTCGGTGCCCAAAAACTGCAGGAGACGCTTTGTATTTTTGGAGTAACTCGACGAACATTACTGTCAGTCGGCGGCAGAGAGAGAGAGAGAGAGAGAGAGAGAGAGAGAGAGAGAGAGAGAGAGAGAGAGAGAGAGAGAGAGATTAAGTACTTGCGCATTCCTTTTTCTATTTTTTGTTTTCAATGTTAAATAACCGTAAAATTTCTATTAGCAAAAAATAAATAAATAAATAAACGACAAAATAATGCGATGTGTGAGTGCGATACAGCGAACGTCACGTATGTACCGTCTTTTTTAATCTTTTTTTCTTTTTTTATATATATATATTTGGGGCGTTGCTTTATCAGTCTTTTTTGGACACGTATCTGCTGTTATGCTATACTATTCTCTCTCTCTCTCTCTCTCTCTGTAATAATGTTTTGTGTTGGTGTTGGTGGTCGTGAGGGCAGAGGTGGTGCTTCTGTCTCGGCAGCAAAGAAAGAAAGAAAGAAAGAAAAAAATATCCAGCGACCGTATTCGCAATCTTCCTGGCGTCTTACCCACCACCTTCAGCAAGACCTAGTGCAAGTCAGTGCTGTTGAGAAGGGTGTTTTCATATTTCCAGTGATAGTTTAACGAGATTTCTACAAGTATAATTAATGAGAGAGAGAGAGAGAGAAAAAAAAAAAACACGTATGAGAACCTTATTTATCATCTCTGTGGTCTTCGAAAATATCACTTATGCGGGAACTGAGTGCTTAAAAAAATAAATAGTTACGTGTGTAGGAATGGTTATCTCCGTGAAATTTATTGAGTGAATTGATCTCGCTGTGTTGCCTTGAGGTGTCTTTTCTAGTATTGGGGCGAATTCTTTAAGTTTCTTTTTTCTTTTTATGTGGACTACATGGATCGAATTATGTAGCTGTTATTGTGGTTGTCGTCGTCTTAGTTATTGTTGTTGTTGTTGTTGTTGTTGTTGTTGTTGTTGGTGGTGGTGGTGGTGGTGGTGGTGTGTTGTTTTCGTTTGTTCTGTTGCCTTCATCATCATCATCACCATCATCATCATCATCATCATCGTCACCACCACCCTTACCACCACCACTGCCACCACCACCTGCGTCACCATTATCATTAGTCGCCATTTACCGTCACTGTGATCGTCCCCACCCTCGTCACGCGTCCCCCACAAGCTACATACCGTCATTGCAAGATCCGCGTCGACTCACAGAAGGCAGAGCGGTCCTTGCAGTAAATGTGAAGGGGGACGCCACGCAGAGGACCTTACTCTGCCCCGCACCTCCTCTACTTTTAAGTCTCCATTTGAAGCTACATTGGTTTTTAAGGGTGTTTGTATGGTTCTAGTGATAGATTGACAAGATTTCTACATTATTAACAGGGGAAACAATCTTGAGAACCTGTCTGATAATCTGTGTGGCCTTTGAAAATAGTCGTGGTAAGAGAGCAAACTATTTGAGAATGAGAATACGGGCCCGAACCTCCTCCACGCATTACTTATGGCCTTATTGCCCTTGGCCAGTGTCCTTCCTACATAAAAAAAAAAAAAAAGAGCGGCGCTGACTGGAGACTGGTGACGCTTGGACTGGGAAAGGATAACGGGAAGGAGGATGACTAATAAAGGGTGAAGGGACGCAGGGTGGTGGTAGGTCTTTGTGTGTGTGTGTGTGTGTGTGTGTGTGTGTGTGTGTGTGTGTGTGTGTGTGTGTGTGTGTGTGTGCGCGCGCGCACGCTTTGAAACCGTGGCGGGAGAAATAATATTATTATCTACGGAACTGTGAAGAGAATATAAGAATATATAAGAGAATATAAGCAATATAAGCATAATGTGTCTTCTTTAAGCAAGGAGGATATTTCTATTATCTGATAAAAAAAAAATTAGGATTTAAAGATTCAGCTCCTGACCTAGGAAAAAAAAAAAAATGTGATCAAAAGTTTCTCCCTAAACTACATAATTTTAGATCATGAAAAGAAGAAAAAAGTATTGATATAGAAAGTTTATACTAATTGATATATATATATATATATATATATATATATATATATATATATATATATATATATATATATATATATATATATATATATATATATATATATATTTTTTTTTTTTTTTTCCAGATTTCAACTTTAAAAATCGAAAACTTTCAATAACAAATTTTTTTATCTGATAATACAGACAGGTTCTTTACTGAAGATGACACATTGTGCGTATGCAACATATTTTTTTGCGTTAACAAGAACAGTGCAGAGGTAATTATATTTAATTTTAAGCATATTTCACTTTTAAACAAGGTTTAGAAAGTATATATATATATATATATATATATATATATATATATATATATATATATATATATATATATATATATATATATATATATATATATATATATATATATATATATATATATCAATTAGTATAAACTTTCTATATCAATACTTTTTTCTTCTTTTCATGATCTAAAATTATGTAGTTTAGGGAGAAACTTTTGATCACATTTTTTTTTTCCTAGGTCAGGAGCTGAATCTTTAAATCCTAATTTTTTTTTTTTATCAGATAATAGAAATATCCTATATATATATATATATATATATATATATATATATATATATATATATATATATATATATATATATATATATATATATATATATATATATATATATATACTTTCTAAACCTTGTTTAAAAGTGAAATATGCTTAAAATTAAATATAATTACCTCTGCACTGTTCCTGTTAACGCAAAAAAATATGTTGCATACGCACAATGTGTCATCTTCAGTAAAGAACCTGTCTGTATTATCAGATAAAAAAAATTTGTTATTGAAAGTTTTCGATTTTTAAAGTTGAAATCTGGAAATTTTTTTTTTTTTTTTTTGTGATTATAAAATTCTTAAAAAAAAATTAATCATGAAAAGTAAGAGAAAATTTTGATATAGAAAGTTTATATCAAACAATAAAACGTGGTTTCTTACTTTCTAAACTTTGTTTAAAAAGATAAATATTGTTAAAATTAAATTTTGTTATCTTCGCACTATTTATATGAATGGAAAATAATATTTAACATGTTCAATGTTTAAGTAAGAAACGTATCTCTAATATCAGATAATTTTGATATTGATTTTTTTTTTTTTTTTACTTCCGGACCTGGAAAGAAATTCAGAAATTTTTGCGTTTAAAAATTTTCCTCTCCAAACTCTTCAAATCGTGAAAAATAGAAGAAACATATTTATACAGTAAGTTTACCTCAATCGATTGTGTGTAGCATTTTTCACTTTGTAAACTTCGTATAAAAGTGAAAGATGGTTCAGTGTTCCTGAGAGAGAGAGAGAGAGAGAGAGAGAGAGAGAATCCATACATTAACGTTTATATGAATGAATACTCTATGTGAAACAGATATCAGATACATGTTGAAGCACCGAACCATTGGTGTAAAGTGTTGCGTGACGCGCCAGCGCGCAGTGTCTAGATTACATGCCAAACAAGAGCCAAGCACCGCCGCCTGAGTCCGAAGCGCGAAGCTCTACTAAGGGCTGTTGAGAGTGGCATGACTCCTGACGTGGAGCCGCAGTTGTGCACTTGAACGAAGCTCCGCAAGTTCCCGAACGCAATACGAATCAGTGCACTCGGAACAGTCCCCGTATCCTCAGTGTGTGGGTGAGTACAAACATCTCCCAATGCCACCTTTCAAACTATCCTAATTATTGCATATAAATTTTTCCTGCCTCATTTCGATGCTTTGGTCTGTATTCTCAAATCACCCTCTCCTTGAAGAATCTTCCCGTTATAAGAAATGTAGCATTTATTCAGAAACTGAAAGGGATTGTTATTTTTTGTGGATTGCAGGTGGAAGGAGAAGAGTTTACTTCCTAGTAATCACTAATTATATTTCGTAAATTCATGTATAAATTTGTTCATTTAATGAGATTTACTAGCAATTATATCCATGAAGTAGTAATGTTTTATCATTATGCTATGGAAAATTTTTAAGTTCAACCTGTGAAATGAATTTCAAGAGTTTAGCATTATTGCGTAAATGTAAATGTTTGTATGTGTACAATATCACTTAGGTAAGTAAAAAATAATAATTTGAAAAAATATCTACCTAACCTTCCCTTTTTTACTTGCTTCACTTCGAAGATCATTGTATTATTTTCTTCATCTCCATTTGTTCCATTCTCTTCGTTCCTTCCCTCTCCCTCGCTACAAGTCGCGCCAATGTGCACTCACCCCACCTGCCAATACGGACGTGTCTTTAGATGGCTCGGACAGCAGGGACGGGAGCTCTTTTGTTTCTACTTACTAGCATTCCTAACGGAACATTGAACGCAAAGATTGTAACGCTATACTTGCCTGTTCAGACTCATCAGATCTGCGCGCCGTTTTGGAAATGTTGAAAGTACTAAAAGAATATTGTTGAAAGTAATGTAGAATGTTGTAAAAAAGGGAGTGGAAGCGCTTGTGTGGTGTGGCGAGGCGTCATGTGTGTGTTGTCTTGGGAAGCAGGACGCGTTACAGGGCAGGTGGGAAGACTGCTAGTGATAACATGTTGATGGGAACTTCCTGACGATACTACGTAGTAATCCTTATCAATATTTCATGTAGTCTCTCTCTCTCTCTCTCTCTCTCTCTCTCTCTCTCTCTCTCTCTCTCTCTCTCTCTCTCTCTGTGTGTGTGTGTGTGTGTGTGTGTGTGTGATTCATCTACGGTCGTCTGCTGGTCACCCAGCCAGCCGTTTCTCTACGGAAAGAGCTCAGAGTTCATAGTGACCGATCCTTGGGTAGGACTGAGACCACTGACACACCACACACCGGGACAGCGAGTTACAATTCTTCGGGTTACATCCCGTACCTACTTGCTGCTAGGTGAACAGGGGCTACACATTAAGAGGCTCACCCATCTGCCTCGCCGCGCCCGGGATTCAAACCCGGGCTTTCTTGGTTGTGAGCCGAGCGTGCTAACCACTACACTACGTGTGTGTGTGTGTGTGTGTGTGCACACATCTGTACACGCGTGCGCCCGCCCTTGGATGCGTGCGTGCATGCGTGTGTGGTACGGGTGCTGGTGCACGGGCACAAGTACATATTCAGATAAACGCGAGACTCCTGATTGGAGAATGTGATCTACACGACGCAACTCGTACTCTTATGTATGTAGGAATGTGTGTGTGTGTGTGTGTGTGTGTGTGTGTGTGTGAAAAAAGAAGAGCGTGCATTGAGAAGGAATGCTTCTCCGAGAGAGGGCAGGAGGGCAAGCGGACAGTGGGCCATCAGTGCTCACACACACACACACACACACACACACACACACACACACACACAAGGCGCACAGCAATCATATTTTCCCAACAAAAGTAACACAAAATTCGCACGGCACTTCAGGTGCCAGCGAGGCTGTGATGACGCTCTTGGTGGGGGAGGGGGGAGGTCGGTGCTGCAATATTCTTTTACTTGTTTATTTATTTATTTTATCTTTTTTTTTTTTATATATAGCAGGGGCACTGGCCAATGGCAACACAATAAGAAGAAAAAAAAAACAAGGCCCACTGAGGTGCCGGTCCGCAAACAGAATCAGAAACCATTGTCAAAAATTGGAGGATAAGTGTCTTGATACATAAGTAAGCAGTAAGTTTTATAGTTTACCAGAAATGACAGAATGACAGAATACTGGTTAACTATTGCATTAGAGAGGTGGACAAAATAGGGATGAGAGAAAATAGAAAGTCTTGTGCAGCGGGGTCGCGGGAGAAGGGGAGGCAAGATCGGAAGAGTAGTTAGAGAAGGTAGCAAGAGAAGCAACACTGCGGTGATGAGAGGCAGGCTAAGGACAGTTAGAGGAAACGGGTGACGAGACGAAAAGCTTTTGGTTCTAAAATAGCAGTATGAATGGGATTCTCATACATGTGAAGCGTACTCCATACATGGACGGATAAGACCCCTGTACAGAGTTAGCAGCTGGGGGGGGGGTGAGAAAAACTGGCGGAGACGACTCAGAACACCTAACTTCATAGCAGCTGTTTTACCTAGAGATGAAATGTGAAGTTTCCAGTTTAGATTATAAGTAAAGGACAGGCCGAGGATTTTCAGTGTAGAAGAGAGGGAGAGGTGAGTGTCGTTGAGGAAGAGGGGATAGTTATGTAGAAGGTTGTTTCGAGTTGACAGATGGAGGAAGTGAGTTTTTGAGGCATTGAACAATACTAAGTTTGCTTTGCCCGAGTCAAAAAATTATAGAGATCAGAGATCAGGGTTTCTGTTGTTTCCCTCCTTGAACTGTTTGATTTCTGAAGGGTTGAACGTTAATGAAAAGACGTGGAAAAGTGCTTGGTGGTATTATCAGCGTAGGAGTGGATAGGACAAGAAGTTTGTTGAAGATCACTGATGAATAATAGGAAGAGAATGACATGACAGAACCCTGAGGAACACCACTGTTGATAGATTTAGAAGAACAGTGACCTTCTACCACATCATCAATAGAACAGTTAGAGAGGAAACTTGAGATGAAGTTACAAAGAAAAGGATTAAAAACCATAGGAGGGTAGTTTGGAAATCAAAACTGTGTGTCAGTCTTTATCAAAAGTATTTGATATGTCTAAGGCAACAACAAAAGTTTCACCAAAATCCCTAATAGACGATGACCGAGACTCAGTAAGGAAAGCCAGAAGATCACCAGTTTAGCGATCAGATATGATGTTTTGAAGTGATAGATGTTTAAGAATCTTACTGTTGAGGATAGATTTAAAAACTTTAGATAGACAAGTAATTAAAACAATAGGACGTTAGCCTGAGGGTTAGAGAGGTCACCTTTTTTAGGAAAAGGCTGAATGTAGAAAAACTTCCAGCAAGAAGGAAAGATAAATGCTGATAGACAGAGTTGGAAGAGTTTGACTAGGCAAGGTGCAGGCACGGAGGCACAGTTTCGGAGAACAGTGAGAGGCCCATCAGATCCATAAGCCTTCCGAGGGGTAAGGTCAACGTGGTCATGGAAAACACCACTGCGAATGATTTTAACGGGTAGCATGAAATAGTCGGAGGGTGGAGGAGAGGTAGAGTTTTTAGCAAAGGTTTGGGCGAAGAGTTCAGCTTTAGAGATAGATGAGATGACAGTGGTGCCATCAGGTTGAAATAAAGAAGGGAAAGATGAAAAGTAAAGTTATTAGAGATGATTTTGGCTAGATGTCAGAAGTCACGAGGGGAGTTAGATCTTGAAGGATTTTGACATTTTCTATTAATGAAGGAGTTTTTGGCTAATTGGAGAACAGACTTGGCATGATTCCAGGCTGAAATATGAAGTGTATGAGATTCATGTTGACAGTGTTGCCATGTACGGAGGCCTGGGGTGCGGTCAGGGTGCCATCAATACTGAATTAGACTTCATCACACTGGCTGGATCCACTGCCGAAAAAAAAAAAAAAAAAAAAAATTATATATATATATATATATATATATATATATATATATATATATATATATATATATATATATATATATATATATATATATATATATATATATATATATATATATATATATATATATATATATATATATATATACGAGTATAATTGCTACTACGTCCAGCCGCCTTGTTAACAGGTCCGGGACGTGGGGATGAGACACGTAGCGCAGTGGACTGGTGGCAGGAAGTGAAGTCTGAAACCCACTTGTGTGTCGCCCTCGTGTGTCAGGAACTGGGCTAACCTCAGATGTGCCGTGGACATTTGCAGCCTTGATAAATTTATAAGTTACTGCTTATTTATTTATTTTTTGTTTGG
Organism: Scylla paramamosain; assembly: GCF_035594125.1. NCBI lineage: Eukaryota > Metazoa > Arthropoda > Malacostraca > Decapoda > Portunidae > Scylla > Scylla paramamosain. The sequence continues at coordinate 9,114,239 of NC_087157.1, read as the reverse complement.
GCGTAGCTGGGGGAATGGACCTCAGATTACTATACTGCAACCTCCTTATAATTTACGTTTATTATTGTTTTTTTTTATTATTTCATTTATTATTATTATTATTATTATTATTATTATTATTATTATTATTATTATTATTATTATCATTATTATTATTATTATTATTTTTAGCGCAGAAGTTTCCGTATCTTTCAAAGGTACTCATCTCAGGTGCGAATGTTATATCTGTGACTCCTGGTTAAACTTATGGGCGCCAGACAGGAAACAGTCTTTTCTGTTAATGTTATTGTTTTGTTTGTCTGTGATCAGATTACTGGACGTAGTGTTATTATTGGTTGCTATTACTGCTAATACTTCTTCTTCTTCTTCTTCTTCTTCTTCTTCTTCTTTCTTCTTCTTCTTCTTCTTCTTCTTCTTCTTCTTCTTCTTCTTCTTCTTCTTCTTCTTCTTCTTCTTCTTCTTCTTCTTCTTCTTCTTCTTCTTCTTCTTCTTCTTCTTCTTCTTCTTCTTCTTCTTCTTCTTCTTCTTCTTCTTCTTCTTCTTCTTCTTCTTCAGAATTGTCCGAATCTTATCAGTGTAATAATGTATAATGTGCAAACAGTTTTTCTCATGATTTTGTTATGATTTAATGTGTAGTACCTTGGATTAAAGACATTATAAAGTTGATGAAATGGATAAGATTAAAAGTGATTTCTCCTTGACTCAGGTACATACTTTATATGGATATAAGAGGCATGCTCGTTGAGCTTTGCTTAACACAATGACATCCTTAATTCAGTACAAGGAAGCTTTTTTATTTCACACAAAATTAGTATTTGAAGTTAGATTGTGTATAATTATTATAGAATGATGTGTTGTCATTGTAGTTTTTAGTTCCAACACTTCCTTTTAATAGCTGGTAAATGGCTGGGTAACAGAATGATGGATAAATGACGGTAAAGATAGCTAGAAGTGAGAAATTACCCTGTGCCAAAGTTAGGACATGCAAAAATGCTTAACAGGGAAAAATGAAGAAGTAGTCCTACCATGGGAAGCATCTACCACATTTCTGAAAATTAATTAATTAGTATGCATAATAGAAGTAACAGAGGTTTGCAAAGCAGAAAGTAATAACGAAACCACGTGAAAAGCATACTGCTCGTGTAGCCTGGGAAAAGCTTCATTAATGGAAGTCCGAAGTCGGTTAGTGTAATTAAGCAGGGTATGTACGTTATGGTTCAGGCGTTCAATATTTTTGCAGTTTAGTTGAACCACCTTATTTGTTGACAACTGCTGCAACCAGCTGTCTGTAATGGCCCTGTAAGTCCTTTACATCCTTTTCTAAGGTAGTTCCGAAAATCATGCGAGATAGTTACCCAATTCCATCCACCAGCCCTCTTTTGGAGCGTTGAACAGACGTAAGGGTCTCACAGTTGTTTAAAGCATCAAGAACAGTATCCCTTACGAACTTTAGTCTGCCACTAAGTAACAGTTTAAGATCATTAGGGTATTAACTATTAGAGTTCATTTCCCAATTCGTTTATGGCTGTTGTCAGCTGATCTGCTAAATCCGAGAATTTTTTAGGTACTTCAATCAAGTCGGTGTATGGCTATCGGACTCATAAGTGATCTTCCACCAAGAACACTTGGCCGTTAAGGACAATAAGACCCCCGGCCATGAGGTGGTCTGGGTCCCCAGCTCGAAGAGAGTGGAAGACGAAGAGAAGGAGTACGACAAACATCTCTGAAACATGCGAAAGGGAATATTTAAGTATTATGGTTAGTATGACTTTGCAGATTATAGTTATGAGTATGTGTAGGAGAATTAAGACACACAGCTCGACCAAGGGAAGTAGCTTCGGCTAAGCTCACGTTCACCTTGGTGTTGGTCTGTTTAAGTCTATCACTATGCACCACTTCTAGCTTATTTGACAATGGATCAAAAACTTCAAATTTATTACTTTGAAGATGTTTAAGTACTAGAAGAGGCCATTCAAATTTAGGATATAACTTAGAACGTCTCTCGGGTACCTGGACCATTACTGAATCGCCTGACTACAACTCTACTAGAGAAGCATGTTTATGTTGCTTCATAGCCATGGCCGTTTTTGATTCCTGAAGTCGTCTTTTCACTTCCCTATGGATGTCTGAGAAAACTTGAAAATGAGAGCACTTCAAGGATGTTTCTTTCAGAACGCTCTATTAATCCCTTGCTCGCAGTGTGGTGAGTTGTTATATGTGTGCGCGTTATGTTGTATTGACTGCATACTTCAGATAGTACTGCGTTGCGAAATTCTGTCCCGTTATCACGCGGAGTGTTGAGTAATCAAGGATTAACTTACTAACAAGGGGCGTGAGCAACGACAGCTACAGTCTTTTCCTTCAGGTATGCTAGTACGACATAGCGAGAAAAATTATCAACGCAGACCAGCAAATACCTAGAACCCTGATGGCTAAGAGGTAGTTGCAAAAGGTCTATCCCCACTACATCCCAGGGCTTAGTGTGTGGAGGATACTCAAGAATCGGTGCAGGCTTTGGCACCGTGCCCTTATTTTGTGTGCATTAAGTATACAAATCAACGTGCTTTTCGGTGTCTACACGCATAGTTGGCCAATAATAATTTAGACGCGTAGCATTCCCTGGATGACCAGCAACAGACAAATCATGTACCAGTTGTAAGACGGTAGATACAGTTGTGAGCATCAGATTCTTGAATACATTTGATGGTTTGAAGATGAGATTGTGTTTTCCTGGAATGTAACCAAGCATAAAGGAATGCTGCTAGTGCTGTACTGGCGTCTACACTTTTCTTTATAACGTAAGGTTCCATATGGACAAATCTTTCTCACACACACACACACACACCCACCCACCCACCCACCCACACCCCCCCCACACACACACACGCACGCATGCACTCACGCACGCACGCACGCACGCACGCGCACACACACACACACACACACACACACACACACACACACACACACACACACACACACACACACACACACATACACACACATACACGTTTCCTTCGAGACAATATCTTTCATAAATGGAACATGAGCTCATTTCCGCGCACTATGAAAAATAGTTTGTTGTGAGTGACACACTGAAGTGATAAAACTGATACAGGAACAGTTTTCTAGAAGGAGAGGTCAAACTGTGGAGTGTCCATAGGTATATAATGGTGTTAGTGGTTACAGAGAACGTTATTCTTGTGTCCTTCCTTCACGAACCGCCACCACCACCACCACAACCACCACTAACGCGGCGGCGACAAAAGTAGCACCAAACAAGTACCACACACCAGTACTGACACGCGGCACAGCAGAACATCAGCACAATGACTGGCTTCGGGCTGCTGTCTTTCCTGGGTGAGTCCCATCATAGGCGTTGGTCGAAGGTCAGCGTTCTTGACAGATGCACACAACTTATCCCCAAGAGTAAGGGTAAGCCCTGCACGCAAAGAACAGCAGGGTTTTGCCTCGGCCATGCGGACCGCAGCTCTTTTGCTGTAACTCGCCTCTGTTTCTTCAGGAACCCTGGCCGTGGTAGCGATGACGGACATCAAGGCAACAACACGTGAGTGTGTGTGTGTGTGTGTGTGTGTGTGTGTGTGTGTGTTTAAGGCAGCACTAATGACACCTTGTTGCTGCACTTCAGAGGTGGAGTGCGAGAGCCCCTTCACGGAGGTGGGAGGCCGCTGTGTGCATGTTGGACTCAGCACCATGGGCTCGTGGCACGATATGCGAAAGTTTTGTCAGGACCTTGGGGGTGAACTGGTTAATCTTGCAGACGTGCAGTTCTACAGTGACCTCATTCTGTACATTGAAATCTTACGTAAGTTTTAATGATCCAATACGTCACTGCCTTTAATATTACGTTTCACCTTCTGTTTGGCGGGTATCAGGAATGGTTGATGACATGATAACGAAGTTCATGTCACGATAACTATGAGAAACAAACAAAAACAATGCATGACATGATGACAGTGTATGAAATTTGGTTTTGATATGATATTTTTTCCAGCATTACTATTTAATTCTCTCGCAGGTTTGAGTAAAATGCATTTTTGGATCGGTTCCACGGACGAAGCAATTGAGGACATGTGGGTGTGGACGGATGGGTCTGCCACCAGGATGGGCACACCGTTTTGGGCCAATTATGGAGTAAACAATGACCAAATGCCAAATGGAGGAACAGATCAAAATTGCGCCTTTCTTGATGCAAATATGCATTATTATTTTAATGACGGTAATTGTAGCACGCCACATGTATATCCTATATGCGGAAAGTAAGAAAACAAAGTAATATTATATTGTCTTACAGTGACGCACAGGTACCGAAAATATTTATTTATTTATTTATTTTTAGTTTCAGCAAAAAAAAAAAAAAAAAAGTCGTTTGCATATCTGACTGATACATTGATTTTATTTTCATTATTTATCTATTATATATTATTTGCTATTTGTGCATTTTTGGTATTTAGATATCAAAGATTATCTGTAGGTAGCAAATAAACAGAACCTAACAGCTTTCCATGCTCTCAGCAACCCGAGTACAACAATGAGATGTAAGAAACTCGTCAAGCTTGTTAATTATACTGGAATCTTGAATTAATTTTGAAAATATTCTGTACTTCATAATAAACATTTTCTCTGATATGAAATAATCCTCTGCACTTGTTAACTCATAGGTAGTAAGACAGCCAGAAAGATGCTCCTCAAAGCGCGCGCGCACGCACGCACACACCACACACACACACACACACACACACACACACACACACACACACACACACACACACACACACACACACACACACACACTACTGCTACTACTACTACTACTACTACTATTACTATTACTCCTCCTCCTCCTCCTCCTCCTCCTCCTCCTCCTCCTCCTCCTCCTCCTCTTCCTCCTCCTCCTCCTCCTCCTCCTCCTCCTCCTCCTCCTCCTCTTCTTTCTCCTCCTCCTCCTCCTCTTCTTCTTCTTTCTCCTCCTCCTCCTCCTCCTCCTCCTCCTCCTCCTCCTCCTCCTCCTCCTCCTCCTCCTCCTCCTCCTCCTCCTCCTCCTCTTCTTCTTCTTCTTCTTCTTCTTCTTCTTCCTCCTTCTTCCTCAGAGATAAAATTGTTAAATATTTAGAAGAAAATAAAATCATACGGGATTCGCAACACGGTTTCAGAACCAAGCGCTCCCGCTTAACGAACTTACCAGACTTCTTTTATGAAGTATTAAACTCGTATGACGAGACAAAAGCTGTTGGTATTATCTACCTTGATTTCCAGAAAGCTTTCGACACTGTTTCCAATAAGAGACTCATCAATAAAGTAAAAGCTCACGGCATTGCCGGAAACACCCTGGAATGACTGGGAGACTGGCTCTCTGACAGAAAACAGCGTGTTGTGATAACTGGAAAAGAGTCAGAGTGGCATAAGGTAAATAGCGGCGTTCCTCAAGGCTCAGTATTAGGACCAGTACTTTTTATAATATACATCAATGACATTGATGAAGCGATAAATTGCAAAATAAGTAAATTTGCAGACGACCCCAAAATAACAAAGTAATGTCAGTGTCACAATGGCAGGAAATGCAGTGTGATCTCAATGAACTAACAAGCTGGGCAGAAAAAATGGCAGATGAGATACAATATAGAAAAGCGTAAAATTCTACATATCGGAAGCAACTATGTTCATGCGAGATATGTAATGAATAACATGCCACTGTCAAGCGCCGATAAAGAAAAAGATCTTGCTGTCGTTGTGTCAAACGACCTAAAGCCGAGTCAACACTGCACAGAAACGGTAAAGACGGCAAATAAATTAGTAGAGTTCATTAGAAGAATCTTTGAATTTAAATCAGAAAAGGTTATACTTGCCTTATTAACTCACTGGTGCGCCCTCATCTAGAATACTGTGTACAGTTCTGGTCACCATATTACAAAAAAGACATTAAAAAACTAGAAAAGATACAGCGCAGAGTCACAAAGATGATTCCAAGATTGCGTAATAGGCCGTATGAGGAACGACTGGAAGAACTAAACCTATTTAGTTTAACAAAGCGCAGGATAAGAGGAGACCTAATTGAAGTGTTCAAAATTTTTAAAGGATATAGTAACATTGATGCAAATAAATATTTTATCATTGATTATTCTAACCTAACAAGAAATAATGGATTCAAGATTATACCCAAACGTTTTAAATCCCTCGAGCCCAGACATTTTTTTCTTTAATCGCACAGTAAATATATGGAATAAAGTTCCTGCAGAAATCGTAAACAGCAATTCTATTGAATCATTCAAAAATAAAATAGACAAATATTTAAAAGCAAATCCCCAACAAGCTCTCTTATTGTCCGAATAATTAATAAATTCACTAATAAACTCTTTTATTTTACAGAGACCAGTTTTATTTAAAATTGTGTTCATTTTCAGATAGGCATATAGAGTTCACCGTAGGGTGAATAGTAGAACTTCCTTTCATCCTTTCTTATGAAAATTCCATGTCAGTTTTTCCATACTGCATGGTACTTTTTCCAACTATTTCCATGCCAGCGCATGCTGGAGGGAGTGGTGGGTGGGGAGGACCCTTTTGCTATGCTGTCCTGTCTCTCTTCCCTATAGTTAGTTAGAAGTAGTTACCAAACAGCCTTGCAAGGACCAGAAGGTCTGTTGTTGTTTGGCTTTCCTTTGTATTCCTTTGTATTTCTCCTCTTGGTGGTGGTGGTGGTGGTGGTGGTTGAGCTGCTGCTGCTAACCATGTTTCCTTGCATGTGTTCAGCTCTGGAGAAGTAATTTTAAGGACAGTGTGTTGTCAGCGAGGGCGTGTCCGAGCCTCGTGGATGGAAGAGGCGGGAGGGGGAAGGGAAGGGGTTGATGTACTCACAAAGAAACACAACAGCTGCGTCTCCTTTCCTGACTGGGGTGATGGTGTCGTCGCTGCTTCCCGGAATGAGAGAGAAATTAAATGAAGAGCCTGTTTATTGTTATCTCTGCTATCATCATCATTATCATTATCATCATCATCATCATCATTATCATCATTTAAGGTCGCGTACTGTGATAGCGCCGAAGGGACCACCAGAGATGGTGTGTGCAAATTTATATGCATTGGTATACACATCCCAAGAGAGCCATATAACCCGCCATATTTCCTCAACAAGACACCACTCGTCCGCTTGCAACATGGCAGGACCTGAGCGAGGGTACCTTATGCCAGAGTGAGAGAGAGAGAGAGAGAGAGAGAGAGAGAGAGAGAGAGAGAGAGAGAGAGAGAGAGAGAGAGAGAGAGAGAGAGAGAGAGAGAGAGAACATTTGAACATTTATTAACAACTAATAGTTACAATGTGGAGGTATATGTATATATAATTCCATACATATTATCTTATATAACTGTAGTTAGCCTTTCTAATGTGAAGCTTTTCAGGTAAGTAATGGAGATTAATTTGTTAGGATGTGATCTGGCAGATGGCAACAAGGATGACGATGAGAGAGAGAGAGAGAGAGAGAGAGAGAGAGAGAGAGAGAGAGAGAGAGAGAGAGAGAGAGAGAGAGAGAGAGCCATTCCTCGTGTGGCGTGGGAGGGGAAAGTAGAAACTGAAGTAATTGAATTATCCCAAAGTTACCAGAATTTGACAATCATATCCTACTTTGTTTGCTACTTTTGTTATGACAGGTATACACACACACACACACACACACACACACACACACACACACACACACACACACACACACACATCACCACCACCACCACCACCACCACCACCACCACATCCTCCTCCTCCTCCTCCTCCTCCTCCTCCTCCTCCTCCTCCTCCTCCTCCTCCTCCTCCTCCTCCTCCTCCTCCTCCTTACTGCACAGAAACAGTAAAGACGGCAAATAAATTAGTAGGGTTCATTGGAAGAACCTTTGAATTTAAATCAGAAAAGGTTATACTTGCCTTATATAACTCACTGGTGCGCCCTCATCTAGAATACTGTGTACAGTTCTGGTCACCATACTACAAAAAAGACATTGAAAAACTAGAAAAGATACAGCGCAGAGTCACAAAGATGATTCCAAGATTGCGCAATAAGCCGTATGAGGAACGACTGGAAGAACTAAACCTATTTAGTTTAACAAAGCGCAGGATAAGAGGAGACCTAATTGAAGTGTTCAAAATTCTCAAAGGATATAGTAACATTGATGCACATAAATATTCTAACATTGATCATTCTAACCTAACAAGAAATAATGGATTCAAGATTATACCCAAACGTTTTAAATCCCACGAGGCAAAACATTTTTTCTTTAATCGTATAGTAAATATATGGAATAAACTTCCTGCAGAAATTGTGAACAGCAATAGTATTGAATCATTCAAAAATAAAATAGACAAATATTTAAAAGCAAATCCCCAACAAGTTCTCTTCTTGTCCGAATAATTACTAAATTCACTAATAAACTCTTATTCACCAGTTTTAATATAACTTGTATTAACTTTCAGGTAGGCGTATAGAGTTCACCGTAGGGTGAATAGTAGAACTTCCTTTCATCCTTTCCTATGAAAATTTCCATGCCAGTTTTTCCATACTGCATGGTACTTTTCCCAACTATTTCCATGCCAGCGCAAGCTGGAGGGAGTGGTGGGTGGGGAGGAGCCTTTTGCTATGCTGTCCTGTCTCTCTTCCCTGTAGCTAGTTAGAAGTAGTTACCAAATAGCCTTGCAAGGACCAAAAGGTCTGTTGCTGTTTGGCTTTCCTTTGTATTCCTTTGTATTCCTCCTTCTCCTCCTCCTTCTCCATTCATCCGTCAGAAGCGACAGAGACCAAACATCAATTGAGTGGCCTCGTCCGCGTCCCAGTTACTGTCTCCCTTCACTCCTCCCCTGTATCGCTTGCCCAGCCTTCCCCTCCCGTGTCGCCTTTCCCAGCCCTGCCTTCCGCTGCCCCTGCTGTAAGTCCCGAAGTACCCAGGGGAGGGATGCCTGATGGATGACGCTCAAGAGTGGCGAACCTGCAGAGAGAGAGAGAGAGAGAGAGAGAGAGAGAGAGAGAGAGAGAGAGAGAGAGAGAGAGAGAGCTGTGGATTCCGGTGAGTTTAGACATAGAGAGCAACCTGTGGAAAGAAAAATATTTCGTGTCTGTTTCGTGAAGTTTTTCATTGTAAGCACACACATAATATGCTCTTATTGTGTTCACGATTACTGACAAAATAATTGCTTGACTCGGTTATTACGACGACTGTTTCACTCTCTTGCTACCACTCGTATTTTGGATGCATGTCTTTGTTTTTTTGAACAGTAAAAGGAACTTAAATAATAATGCATGTTTGCATCAAGCATGGCGCAGTTCGTTGAAGTTCCTTCAATACGCATTTAATGATTTTCTCCGAAGTTAGCCCAGTAAGGAGTGCCCAGGGTGACGGGGGATCTGTTCTTCCTTTGCTTCATCTGTGGCACCGATCCAAAAGTAAAAGTGTGTCAAACCTGAAAGTCAAACAGTAACACTGGAAATTGTTGTCTTGTCATAAATGATATTTGATGTTGTACTGCTACCATTTCACGGAACTTGTTTGATGCACGCGAAGCAGAATGGATGAGAAGTCACACTAACGATTCACGGCGTTATCAAATCAAGCTTACTCAAGGCTCTGAAGTACAGCATGAGGTCTCTGTAGAATACTATATTTGTGAGATTGATCAGGTCGCCCCCAAGTGCTTGACAAAACTGCCGCATTTCTTGCCAATGTGCCAAGATGCTGTGATGATGCAAGTAGCGGCCTGCCACCTACATGAAGGGACTGGCAGACCACCTCTGTAGTACTCGTAAAGTACAATAACAAGACATCAGAGATGGTCTCCTGCTGTTCATGCCTTCACTGGGGAATAACGTGATAACTTTTGGTAATAGTACGTAATTGAATATTGAGAACACGCACACACACACACACACACACACACACACACACACACACACACACACACACACACACACACACACACACACACACACACACACACACACACACACACACACACGCACGCACGCACGCACGCACGCACGCACGCACACACACACACACACACACACACACACACACACACACACACACACACACACACACACACACACACACACACACACACACACACACACACACACACACACACACGTATCTGTTTGTTTGGAAACAGTATCTTTCACAAATGAAACATGAGCTTATTCCCGCGCACCATGAGAAATAGTTTTGTGTGAGACACACTAAGGTGATAAAACTGATACAGGAACAGTTTTCGAAGATGAGAGATCAAGGTGTGAAGGTATAAGATGGTGTTGGTGGTTGCGGGCAATGTCACTCCTGTGTCCTTCCTTCACGAACCACCACCACCATCCCCACTAACGCGGCAGCAACATAAGTAGCTCCAAACAAGCACCACACACCAGTACTGACACATGGGACAAAAGAAAATCAGCACAATGACTGACTTCGGGCTGCTGTCTTTCCTGGGTGAGTCCCATCTTAGGTGTTGGTCGAAAGTCAACTTTCTTGATAAATGTTCACAATTTTTCCCAAGAGTAAGAGTAAGAGTCAGGATGGGCCCTGCATGCAAACAACAGCCGGGTTTTGCTTCGGCCATGCGGACAGCGGCTCTTTTGCTGTAACGCACCTCTTTTCCCTCAGGAACCCTGGCCATGGTGGTGGCGACGGACGTCAACTCATCAAGTAAATATGTGTGTGTGTGTGTGTGTGTGTGTGTGTGTGGGTGGGTGGGTGGGTGGGTGTGTGCGTTAGTGATTCCTGAATTATTTAGTACCAAGTCATCAAATCATTTCCTAGTGAAGGAAGGGTAGGTAATGGAGCACTAACGATGCACTAATAATGGTGGTGGTGCCTCAGATACCGAGTGCCACAGCCCCTTCACGGAGGTTGCAGGTCGCTGCTTGCATATTGAAGTCGCCACCACTGGCTCGTGGCACAATATGCGAAAGCTCTGTCAGGACCTTGGGGGTGACCTGGTCAATCTTTCTGATCTGCAATTCTACGGTGACCTCATTTTGTACATTAAAAGTTTACGTAAGTTTCAGCGATGTGATGGGTTTATTAGCAGTTTGTGTAACCTCTCTTATTTTGTTTGAAATGTATTAAGAAAGGTCCATGACCTGGAAACTCGAAATAAAGAAAAAGAGGATTTATGTCTTGAAAACAAAATCCAGCGCTTTTATTTTACTTTATCGCAGATTTGCCAAACGTTCATTTGTGGATCGGTGCCACGGACGAGGCGACGGAGGGCATCTGGATGTGGACAGATGGGACACCCGTCAGGATGGGCACTCCTTACTGAGCCAACTATAAGGACAACGTTCAAATGCCTGCTGGAGGAGAGAATCAAAACTGTGCTATGCTTGATATAAACATGCATTATTATTTCAATGATTATGGCTGTTCGTCACCAGATATAAGTCCGATTTGTGAGAAGTACCATGAGAAACTTTAAATTTTAGTTACATATGAAGAATATTTAGATCACAGTCAATATACTGCACGATGTTCGAAGGGATATAAGGTACAGAACTGTCCGAATCTTATCAGTGTAATAATGTTTAATGTGCAAACAGTTTTTCTCATGATTTTGTTATGATTTAATTTGTAGTACCTTGGATTAAAGACATTATAAAGTTGATGAAATGCATAAAATTAAAAGTGATTTCTCCTTGACTCAGGTACATATTTTATATGGATATAAGAGGCATGCTCGTTGAGCTTTGCTTAACACAATGACATCCTTAATTCAGTACAAGGAAGCTTTTTTATTCCACACAAAATTAGTATTTGAAGTTAGATTGTGTATAATTATTATAGAATGATGTCATTTTTTTCTCTTTAATAGAGGAAATAAGTGAGAGGTATAAAACACGTGAAATTAGAATGATACTGAAGTTAAAGCCAGATGGTAGAAAATTCAGAAACCTGAAGAGCGTGGGAACGAGAGCAAGTTAGGTCGTTCCGCACATAGACGCAGCAGCTTTGAATTGGAAAGGAGGATAGAGAAAGTAGGAGGGAACAGAGAAGAGATTACTGTCAGTAGACTCAGACTCCTGCGTTTTGGTGAGGAAAAGAAGATAAGCTTTAGTAGAGGAGAGGTGATGTTCCACAGATTGAAAATTAGACCAAAATTCGCGATTGTTGCAGAAGTTAATGTAGAAAGCATTTTTAGTTAATACCAGAATAACGGTCCGACCTGGGGACATTTCTGGTCCCCTCCCCAGCTAAGGACTCAGAAGCTGGATGTTTTGATGACACTTCTGTTTCCATTTTGAGTAGGTGTGTGAGGTGTATTCATTGTAGAGTGAGAAGGGAGTTGCCTTTAGAGGGCAGGCTGTGACTATCTTCTTGAGTTGTAAGATACAGAGGGAAATGTTCATGGACCTCAGCTTGGTCAGAAGCTAATTCACAGCATCCACCTATGCCACTGCGTATAAGACCCCCTGGAAATAATTACTGTTTCTGAAGATGTCTACTGCCTCTCCTGTTTGTTTCTCACACCTCATTGCTAAAATTTATTCTGGAGTTATTGATATATAATAGAAAATTTTGTGTTTTTATTTCAGTACATGAAATCTCTTACAAAAGTCTTAAAAACAATAATAAGAACAATTGATGAATTTGCACGTGATTCAACTATATAAAAGAATTTTTTTATTTCATTGTCACTGTAAGACCATACAACTCTTTCGTTTCTTCTTGCATATAGAACTAACTAGTTTTGGACAGTCATAATCACTGAAATAGTAATGCAATAATCCATCAAGCAAGGCGCAGTCTTCTAGTGTTACTCCTGAAGGTATTTGGTTGTTGTCAGCTCCATAGTTGGCCAAGAAAGGGGTGCCCAGAATGACGGCCGACCCATCCGTCCATACCCAGATGCCCTTAGAGGCACCAATACAGAAACTCTTCGTAGGTAAATCTGGGAATGAATGAAGTGCTAGCGTTGGAAATTGTTATCTTGCCATATATATATATATATATATATATATATATATATATATATATATATATATATATATATATATATATATATATATATATATATATATATATATATATATATATATATATATATATATATATATATATATATATATATATATTTTATTTTTTTTTTTTTATGTACAGTTTTTATGTCATAAACCTTTTTTTACTCACAGTGATCAAGACATGAACTATTTTTCTGCACAACTTAAGGAGAGAACAGCTGCACCTCAGGTTAGTGACGTAGTGGAATCATTTAAATGTACAGAAAGACTCCACCGTACAATTGTAGATAAGAAAGATTGACCAGGTCACCACAAAGGGCCTCACAGAACTTTCGCATATCGTTTCACGTGCTTAGTGCAGGATGCACACAGCAGCTTCCTATCTGTATGACGGGGCCCTGGCACTCCACATCTGAAGTGGAGCACGACGGCGTCATTAGTGTGGCCCTGAACGCACGCGCGCACACATCCGTCCACACACACACTCACACACACACACATACACACACACACACACACACACACACACACACACATACACACACACACACACACACACACACACACACACACACACACACACACACACACATACACACAGCACAGCACAGCACAGCACAGCACAGCACAGCACAGCACAGCAGAGCACGGCACAACCCGGCACACATACAGACACACACACACACACACACACACACACACACACACACACACACACACACACACACACACACACACACACACACACACAGTTCAGTTCAGTTCAGCTATTTTATTGACCACGACAACACAGATATAGATACAAATAAGAAAAATATATGGTCCAGTAAAAATACACCGTCCAGTTTGAAAATCTAGCAAATATGCATATTCAGTGACAGTTAAAATTCCAGCAAGGTGACATGATTTTAAAATTGCGACGTAAACACAAAGACAAAACCAAAATTTCCAAGACAAAACTAAAATATCTGCCAAAGCAACAATAAAGCCAATACTCAAAACAATAAAACAATAAAACGGGTAGTATATAATCTCTATCTAAAAACTAAATTCTATAAAACCTTAAACTATGTGATTAATATATAAACCTCAACAAACCCTCAGAATAAAAATTAAAAGCTATACGAATCCACGACTAAAACCCCAAATACATAATATCATACTGAAAAGATTTTCTGAACTTATATAATACAGTATATTAAGGGATAGTGAACATTGTAGACAAACACTTATGTCTTGTAAACATCCAAGATCTTGTACAATATAAAGCATCTTTCATTATCATTATACATATCGGAGAACAAGTTAGGAATATTAGAAAAAAACCATGAGCGTCTCTCAGATGTTGTGTGAGGGTGCACTGTTCCACAACGTGTGCCTCTGTCTGTGTTTCTCCACAGACACACAACCTTTCCTCCAATGGCAACCTTCCTCATCCTCTCCTGTTCCATCTGCCCATCTCTACTGCAAGGGAGTGTGCTGATATGCGAAACCGCGTAAACGCCACTTGTTAATATTCATTTATGTGGTTCTTGCTCTTATACACGGAGAGAACAGATAAAGTGGGGTTTGTTTGTACATAACGCGTTTTGATGAGGCTGAGTTAGAAATATTCTCTTTCATTTCCCTAACTCTTTCATCTATAACACTGGTTGAAATATGTAACAGTTCTGCAATGTATGATCGTGTCTGGTGCCGGTTCTCCATGGAAATTTTGATTACTAAAATTAGCGGGTCATCCTCCATTCTCTGCCTTTCCAGCCACATTTTCGAAAAAAAGTTTCTCTGTTTACTCTTAACTAATGATTGCAAGGATGGATAACCCGCCTCGACATAGCAAACATCGTTGCATGTGTTTATTCTTACATCAAGTACATTTTTCAACGACCAATTATATAGTTTTCGTACTGGCCTGAGGTCTGCATTCAGCCAGGATTCACACCCGTATAAAATTGATGACATCAAGCAAGCGTCGAATACACGTTTTTTAATATGAAATGGAATGTCATTATTTTTCCTTAAAAATTAAATAAATTTCAATACATGGGCCATTTTTGCATCAGCGTGAGGTCTGACTGACGACGAGACCAATCCGTCGGCAGTGAATGTGGACCCCAGGTATATATATATATATATATATATATATATATATATATATATATATATATATATATATATATATATATATATATATATATATATATATATATATATATATATATATATATATTGTGTGCACCGTTCCATCACTAACCCATCATCCGTGTGTACTGCCTCGTTATCCTGTGGGGTACCATGAATCACAAGGAACTTGGGGTTAGACTCATGACTCGGGCCGTACTCATTACAAAATTGTTTCATAAGACATAATTTATTTATCATTCTATCTCGTGACGTTGACAGTAGGCGGTATCATCCATCATAATAAGAACGTACAGCCACTTTAAGAAACCATCATCTCTGCAGTTATCTTTAATCAATTTAATCAGATCATTAACGTATACTAAAAATAATATACTAGATGTGGGAGAACCTTGACGTACTCCAATTGTGGCTGCAAACACTGCACTACCAATGACACTCTTGGTTACGCTATACATAGCACTAATGATACTCAACATGACCAAACCGCAGCCTAGATATTTCAATATAAGCATCAGTATATGCCTTGGTACTAGATCATAAGCTTTACTAAAATTTATAAAGGTAACGAATAGCTTTTTCTTCTTCCTCCTAGCTACATCGGTTAAAATCCGTAAAGTTACTATGTGTTCGGTACAGCCGCAACCTTTCTGACCCCCTGCTTGCTCCCGGTGCGGAGTGAACCACATTCCCAACCTAGAACACAGCACCATGTCGAATAATTTTGACACACTGTTGATCACGCTGATACCTCTGTAATTTTTCGCGTCTTTCCGATCTCCTTTCTTGAAAATAGTGTTGAACTTAGCTTTTGTCCACAGTATGGGATACTGTGCAGTGGCGAATATCGAATTAAACACAGACACACACACACACACACACACACACACACACACACACACACACACACACACACACACACACACACACACACACACACACACACACACACACACACACACACACACACACACACACACACACACACACACACACACACACACACACTAACTCACATGTTGATGGCTTCATCTCTGTCGCCGCCACTACAGGAAGGGTTCCTGAGAAAACAGAGGCGCGACAATGCCTGTCCACACCAGGAAACATAGTTTAGAAAGAAAGTTTGGAAACAGTTGGCAAACATTTTGAAAACGTTTTGGGAACATTTTTTAAAAGAGTTTCGAAAGAATCTGCGAGCATTTTCGTAACATTATATAATCAATTTAGAAACAGTTTGCAAACATTTTGGAGACACTTTGGAAAGGGGTAACAAATATCTTGGAGAGAGTCTGGAAACAGTTTGAAAACATTTTGGAAAATAGCTTCGAAACAGCTTGCAAAATCTTTGGAAACTGTAAGCAATTTATAACGCTTGTTCCTGAACAATGTTTCCTGGTGTGAACAGACTTTTAGAGCAAATGAGCAGCGGTCCGCGTGGCCGAGGCATAATCCTGCTGTTTTTTTTTTGCGTGCAGGGCTTACTCTTACTCTTGGGGAAAGGTTGTGCACATCAGTTAAGAACGTTGACCTATCAACGCGTAATAAGGGATTCACCCAGGAAAGACAGCAGCCCGAAGCCAGTCATTGTGC
>NC_087157.1:9090000-9092500 GCF_035594125.1 Scylla paramamosain | reverse complement strand
ACGCACAGGTACCGTAAATTATTTCCTCCTAATTTCAGTAAAATAGTCGTTTACACATTTGACTGATTCATTGATTATATTTTCATTATTTATTTATTATATATTGTTTGTTATTTATACATCTTTATTATTTACATTTCAAAGATTATCTGTAGGTAGCAAATAAACAGAACATAACAGCTTTCCATTCTCTCACCAGCCAGAGTACAACAATGAGATGTAAGAAACTCGTCAAGCTTGTTAATTATACTGAAATCTTGAATTAATTTTGGAAATATTCTTTACTTCATAATAAACATTTTCTCTGATATGAAATACTCCTTTGCACTTGTTAACACATAGGTAGTAAGACAGCCAGAAAGATGCTCCTCAATACACGTGCTGTACTGCTGCAGTATTCTGAAGCAAAGGTCAGCAGTAAATACTTGTAGCATAGAAGTAAAGGACGCAGTAGTGTAGATGATGTAGTTCGAGTGGTGCCTCTTGGCTGTGGGGTTCACTGGCTGTGTATGGTGTCAGTTATGCTTATGCTATTGAACAGCGATGTGTGCTACTCGCGAGTGCTTATGAACTGGTGAGGAAGGTTAGAAATATGCCGATTATGAATCAAGTCAAGAGTGTTTATGAGTCTGGAGGTGCTCAAGCTCGTCTTCCCTGGAGTGACGCAAGAAATCTCGCGCAGGAAGTTAGTGCTGGGCTGCCATCATTCAGATCTGTTCCGACGCCATGCTGCCGCTGTGAAATTTTATCTATGATTTTAAAGAGATTGTATTATAAAAGAGGTAGTAATGCTTATTTATTATCCACCATTTCAACACCATGGTGTATTTGGAAAGTCGTGCCACTTGCCACTAACAATCGGTAATGAAGTACATAAAATATCACTTCTTTAAAACTGAAGAAACTCAGGCCTCTCATGGGTTGACTGGCTTTATTGTGATCCTAACCTTTTATTTCTATCATTGATGACAACTGACATATCCTGATAAAACTCAAAGCTTGTCTTATCCAAATGTGATAAAATTAGATAAGATCACATCATATTACATATTTTAATTGTAACTACATATCTAGCTTCATACTGTCTATTACTGTGTAGTATTGGAATTCTCATGTCTTTATAATCTGGGCCAGGCCCCTCACTGCCCATTCAGTCTTAGTGTGTTGTATTGAAGATTCCTCGAAGCCAGAGATGGAGGTTAAGGAGAGAGAGAGAGAGAGAGAGAGAGAGAGAGAGAGAGAGAGAGAGAGAGAGAGAGAGAGAGAGAGAGAGAGAGAGAGAGAGAGAGAGAGAGAGAGAGAGAGAGAGAGAGAGAGAGAGAGAGAGAGAGAGAGAGAGAGAGAGAGAGAGAGAGAGAGAGAGGGTGTGTGTGTGTGCAATGAAATACTTCGTATCAAAACAAAATATTGGTAATTAGCACACTTACACAAGAATATTAATTTTCAAATTCCAAATTTCAGAAACGCAGAATAATTCTACTCTGGACTAGATATTTCAGCGTTTAATGAGTTTGTTTTCATATATTATTACTGGAATTTATACTGAAATTATTTAATTAAAAAGGATTAAATAATTTTCTACTTTTTCATTTCACAAAATATTTTGTCAGAGATTTAAAAGATAATAAAAATGGATCAATTTCCACATTATTTAAATATGTAAATGAATATTTTATTAAAGTTTGATTGCGCTCAAAATTTTGGTGAACTATTAATTGTATATTCTGTAATACTGCACGACTCAGTCGTTTTAATTTATTTCTTTTCGCACGTGGGATTAAATAGTCTTGTGCAGTTGTAGTCATTAAAACAGTAATGCAAGAATCCATCAAGCATGGCGCAGTTTTGCTGTTTTCCTCCTGTAAGCATTCGGTCCTTGGCAGCTCCATAGTTGGCCCAGAAAGGGGTGCCCAACATGACGGCCGACCCATCCGTCCATACCCAGATGCCCTCAGTTTCTTCGTCTGTGGTGCCTATCCAGAAACCCTACAAATCTGGGGATGAATGAAATGGTAACGTTGGAAATTGTTATCTTGCCATAAACCTTTTTATTCACAGTTATCAAGCCATCATCTGTTTTTATGCACAGATATCAAGGCACGAACCACTTCATATACACAGTTTTTAAGCCATCAGCAATTTTTATGCACAGTTACCGTGTTACTGACTTTTCCCTACACATCAAACAAATGAGGGAGAGAACAGCTCCACTACAGGCCAATGACGTCTTGAAATCATCAAGACCTACTGAAGCTCCCAATGTACAAAATGACGTCACCGTGTAATTGTATATCAGAAGGATTAACTAGGTCACCCCCAAGGGCTTGACAGAACTTTCCCATATTGCCTCATGGTGCTGAGTTCAAGATGCGCACAGCGGCCTCCCACTCCACCTCTGAAATGCAGCACCAAGGCGTCATTAGTTTGCGACCTATGGAAAGTGGAAACAGTTTGCAAACGTTGTTTCTCAACAATGTTTCCTTGTGTGGACAGCCTTTAG
>NC_087157.1:9080000-9082500 GCF_035594125.1 Scylla paramamosain | reverse complement strand
ACTATTTTTACGAGCATGTCATTGATTTTTTAATGCTAAAGGAGACAATGACGTCATTATATCACCAAGAATTACTCAAGCTCCCAGTGTGCAGAACAACGTAACCGTAGAATTAGAGACCAGAAAGATTGACCAGTTCACCACAAAGGTCCTGACAGAACTTTCGCATATCGTGCCACGAACCGTTGGTGCTGAGTTCAAGATACACATAACGGCCTCCCACCTGCTTGAAGAGGCTCTCGCACTCCACCTCTGAAGTGCAGCACCAAGGTGTCATTAGTGCTGCCCTAAACACACACACTACACACACACACACACACACACACACACACACACACACACACACACACACACACACCACACACACACACACACACACACACGCACACACACACACACACACACACAAGGGTGTTCCGGAAGGAAAGTCATATATTTTAAGAAATGAAGGATCAAGTCATTCTAATTCGGGAATATTGTATGGTCAAATGCTTTTAACGCCATCACACAACGTATAGCTTGTAATTTTTTTATTATTTCAAAATGGGGCAAGATAGACTTTGTGTTGCTCGATGCAGAATAAAACACAATTTTCATCTGTCTACTCGACTAAATGAATTTCCGAACTGCGTATATATATATATATATATATATATATATATATATATATATATATATATATATAAATATATATATATATATATATATATATATATATATATATATATATATATATATATATATAATATATATATATATATACAGGGTGGGGCCAAAACTCCTTCTTTAGTAGAAAGTGTCAAAAATCTTTCAAGATCTAACTTCCCTCCTGACTTCTGGCACCCTAGCCAAAAACATCTCCAATAATTTTGCTTCTACATCTTTACCTTTATTTTCAAATCTGATGGCACCACTGCCATCTCATCTATCTCTAAAGCTGAACTCTTCGCTCAAACCTTTGCTAAAAAACTCTACCTTAGATCATTCAGGGTTTGTTTCTCCCTCTCCTCCACCCTCCGACTACTTCATACAACGCATTAAGATTCTTCACAGTGATTTTTTCCATGTCTCTCACTGGCCCTTAATCCTCGGGAGACTTATGGACCTAATGGAGTCCCTCCTGTTGTTCTCCGGAACTGTGCCTCCGTGCTTCCACCTAAGCTAGTTAAACTCTTCCAACTTTGTCTATCAACATCTACCTTTCCTTCTTGCTGGAAGTTTGCCTACATTCATCTTGTTCCTAAAAGAGTGACCGTTCTAATCTCTCAAACTACCATCCTATTGCTTTAATTTCTTGTCTCTCTAAAGTTTTTAATCTATCCTCAACAGGAAGATTCTTAAACATCTATCACTTCACAAAACTTAAATCCGATCACCAGTATGGGTTCCGTCAAGGCCGCTCCACTGGTGATCTGGCTTTCCCTACTGAGTCTTGGTCATCCTCTTTTAAGGATTTTGGTGAAACTTTTGCTGTTGCTTAAGACATATCAAAACTTGTTGATAGTCTGGCACAAAGCTTTGATTTCCAAGCTATCCTCCTGCGGGTTCTATCTTTCTCTCCGTAACATCATCTCAAGTTTCCTTTCTGACCGTTCTGTTGCTGCTGTGATAGACGGTCACTGTTCTTCTCCTAAATCTATTAACAATGGTGTTCCTCAAGGTTATGTTCTGTCACCAACTCTCTTCCTATTATTCATCAATAATCTTCTAAACAAACTTTTTGTCCTATCCCCTCCTACGCTGATGATACCATCCTGCACTTTTTCGTCTTTTCGTTGACATGCATTCCTTCGTGAAATAAATAGTTCACGCAAGGAAGGCAGAGAACGCCTGACCCTCTAAAGGTTCTGATTGGGGCAGAGCAAACTTCTGTGTTCAATGCCTCAGAAACTCAATTCTTCCATCTATCAGCTCGACACAACATCACAGACAACTATCTCCTCTTCTTCAGTGACACTCAACTGTCCCCTTCTTCTACACCGAACATCCTCGGTCTGTCCTTTACTTATAATCTAAACTGGAACCATGACATCTCATCTCTAGCTAAAACAGCTTTTATGAAGTTAAGCGTTCTGAGTCGTCTCCGCCAGTTTTTCTCAGCCCCAGTTGCTAACTCTGTACAAGAGCCTTATCCATCCATGTATGGAGTATGGTTCATATGTATGGGGGTTCATTCATACTGCTCTTTTAGGCAGGGTGGAATAGAAAGTTTTTCGTCTTATTATTTTCTCTCCTCTAACTGATTATTTTCAGCCTCTTTCTCATCGCCACAATTTTGAATATCTTGCTATCTTATAGCTATTTTCATGTCAACTGCTCTTCTCATCTTCTTAACTGCATGTCTTCTCTCCTCCCGCGGTCGCGCTGCACAAGACTTTTTCTCCCACCCCAGTTCTGTTCATCTCTCTAATGCAAGAGTTAACCA
Source organism: Scylla paramamosain (assembly GCF_035594125.1). Classification (NCBI taxonomy): domain Eukaryota; kingdom Metazoa; phylum Arthropoda; class Malacostraca; order Decapoda; family Portunidae; genus Scylla; species Scylla paramamosain. Next base: position 9,080,075 of record NC_087157.1, on the reverse strand, counting down.
AAATAATATATGTCAATTAATGAAACAAGAGATTGATCAATCTAGATGACGACCCAGACAAGGTTTATGAAGCAG